>NC_058133.1:450854724-450905266 GCF_016433145.1 Gracilinanus agilis
ACCCTAGACAATATAAAATACTTAGGAATCTATCTACCAAAACAAACACAGCAATTATATGAAAACAACTACAAAACACTTTCCAAACAAATAAAACTGGATCTAAACAATTGGAAAGTCATTGACTGCTCATGGGTAGTTCGAGCTAACATAATAAAAATGACCATTCTACCCAAATTAGTTTACTTATTTAGTGCCATACCTATCAAACTACCAAAAAACTTCTTTACTGAATTAGAAAAAACTATAACAAAGTTTATTTGGAAGAACAAAAGATCAAGAATATCAAGGGAAATAATGAAAAAAACGTGAAGGAAGGTGGCTTAGCAGTACCAAATATTAAGCTATAGTATGAAGCAGCAGTCATCAAAATGGTATGATATTGGCTAAGAGATAGAAGGGAGGATCAGTGGAATAGACTTGGGGTAAGTGACATCAGCAAGACAATGTATGATAAACCCAAAGAGCCCAACTTTTGGAACAAAAATCCACTATTTGACAAAAACTGCTGGGAAAATTGGAAAACAATATGGGAGAGATTAGGTTTAGATCAACATCTCACACCCTACACCAAGATAAATTCAGAATAGGTGAAAGACTTGAATATAAAGAAGTAAACTGTAAATAAATTAGGTGAACACAGAATAGTATACTTGTCAGATCTCTGGTAAATGAAAGATTTTAAAGCAAGAGTTAGAAAAAATTACAAAATGTAAAATAAATAATTTTTATTATGTTAAATTAAGAAGTTTTTGTATAAACAAAAACAATGCAAACAAAATCAGAAGGGAAACTAACAAAAAATTCTGACAGAAGTCTAATTACACAAATATACAAGAAGCTAAATCAATTGTATAAAAAATCAAGCCATTCCCCAATTGATAAATGGGCAAGGGACATGAATAAGCAATTTTCAGATAAAGAAATCAAAAGTATCAATAAGTCCATGAGAAAGTGTTCTAAATCTCTAATAATTAGAGAAATGCAAATGAAAACAATTCTGAGGTACCACCTCACACTTAGCAGATTGGCTAAAATGATAGAAGGGGAGAATAATGAATGTTGGAGGGGATGTGGTAAAATTGGGACATTAATGCATTGCTGGTGGAGTTGTGAACTGATCCAACCATTCTGGAAGGCAATTTGGGACTATGCCCAAAGAGGGATAAAAGAATGCCTGCCCTTTGATCCAGCCATACCATTGCTGGGATTGTACCCCAAAGAGATCATAGATAAACAGACTTGCACAAAAATATTTATAGCTGTGCTCTTTTTGTGATGGCAAAAAACTGGAAAGCAAGGGTATGCCCTTCAATTGGGGAATGGCTGAACAAATTGTGGTATATGTTGGTGATGGAATACTATGGTGCTCAAAGGAATAATAAACAGGAGGAATTCCATGTGAACTAAAAAGACCTCCAGGAATTGATGCAGATTTAAAGGAGCAGAGCCAGAAGAACATTGTACACAGATACTGATATACTGTGGTAAAATCAAATGTAATGGACGTCTGTACCAGCAGCAATGCAATGACCCAGGACAGTTCTGAGGGATTTATGGAAAAGAATGCTACCCACATTCAGGGGAAGAACTACAGGAGTGGAAACACAGAAGAAAAACAACTGCTTGAACACTTGGGTTGATGAGGACATGATTGGGGATGTAGACCCGAAAAGACCACACCAATGTAACTATCAATAATATGTAAATATGTCTTGACTTACCACACATGTTAAAACCAGTGGAAATGTGAGTTAGGTACGGAGGTTTGGGGGGTTTGAATGGGTGAAGAGTAAAGTAAAAACATGAATTATGTAATCATGGAAAATTTTTCTAAAAATTAAAAATTAAAAAAAAATAAAGTAGCCTTTTAAAAATCTGTGCTTTGTCTTCCTTCAATTACAAATTGATACCAATCTTCTATCAAGGAAAAATAAATTGATCCTACAAAAGAAAATTTCTCATGGCTGGAACTTCCTCAAGGATTATTGGGACACTTGGTACTTAACGTTCCACAACTTTAGCTCTTTGAGTACAAAAAACCCTAGCACTTATGGACAGGTTTTAGTCATATGGTTCATTTCGGGCAATCTGCCTCTGCTCTAGACTTTGATCATCTTCCCACTATCCCAACTTCCTGCTTCATACCTTTCCTTCCAATGATTTCTCTTCTCTATGCCATATTGCATCTATTTGAACCATCATTTTCTCATCAACCACCTAGGTGCCCAGGGTGTCTTGGCTCAAAGAAGTGACATTTTGCATCATATCTTGCAAGGACCTAAGCCTCCATTCCCCTTCTATCCTGCTCCAGCCATGTGAGAAGTATGCCTCTTATCAGACTCTTACATCCTTACAAGTAGAATTTGGTCTTGGATTCCTTCCCTCAGAGTTTTCTTCCCTCTACATTTTCTTGTCATGGATCAGGTGTCCATATCACTTCCAGGCCAATGCAGTCTGATCCTCTTCATAACATCCAGTGTATACTATTTTTTCCCTTTCTATTTGGTCTTCTTCCATTAGACCAGTGATTCTCATAGTGGGCGCCACTGCCCCCTGGTGGGTGCTGCAGCAATCGGGGGGGGGGTGGTGATGGCAACAGGTGCATTTATCTTTTCTATTAATTGCTATTAACATTTTTAAAAAATTAATTTCCAGGGGCACTAAGTAATATTTTCTCTGGAAAGGGGGCCATAGGCCTAAAATATTTGGGAACCACTGCATTAGACTATTAGTTCCTTAACACTAGAGACTACCTCAATTATTTATGTATGTGTCCACAAAGCACAGTGGCTGGAAAATAATGAGTACTCAACATTTGCTCTATTTGTTTACCTGGCTATCATCTTTATAAGTTCTGGAAATTCCTACATCCCATATTTGCACTCCCTGTTTGATTTCACTATTTCTTATATAAAAGCTAATTCCTAGCATCCTTTTGTTGGTGACACCAGGGTTAGGTCACAAATTAAACTCAACTAATTAAGAGATCACTTGCTTAAAGAACCCATGACTTTTGATTCACAGAGCTGCCCTGATTTGAAGATATGAACCAAATACTCCACACACCAACTAGATCTGATTATGAACTTCAATAGAACCAGATGTCCCAGTCATTTGGTCTCCTTAGCAAAAGACTATTTCTGATTCTTCCTCCTTTGGCCCCAGGACCAAGATATTGAAAATCCTAACAATAAGCTTGGTTGTATGCTTGCACTGATACCTGTTATGCTTCTGGTTTTTGTTTTAGGTTCTGAGCAGTCTCCTGTGATGAAAGCGCACTGGAATAAAATACCTGTTTTAAGTATTATTGGCATATTGTTTATTTTTATTTGCTTTTTGCAAAGCTTTTTTTTCTATGCCTCTGTGTTAAAGATTGAGAAATATCTTCTGCTTGACATCTCCAAACCAAGAGTCTGCAGTGGTAGAATGGCATTTAGATGAACAGCATCCTAAATGGTTCAGGAAAGTAAAAATTTCCCATGTATACTTATCAATAGACCTGCAATACAGGTCATAAGAAGACCTTCAAAGACATAATCCTTGGTTTCAAGAGGCACAATTGCCAACAACAACCTCTCTCTTCCTGCCCCATTCAATCTCTTCTTTCAGTCCAATTTGGGAAATCTTTAATAGACATGAATAATGACAATTAAAAGTTAATTTTTTTATTCATTTATTATCTCACAATTCATTATCCCACAAAATTTTGGAGCTCCTCATTTTAAGGAAGTTCTTCCATATATTAAGTTGAGCAATTTATTCCAAATAACTTCCAGCCTTTGTTGGTAGTTCTGTGTACTGCAGTCATGGAAGAGAAAATACACTTCTTTGGATAGACTTTCCCTCTTTTATTTAGTGAGGAAAAATAGTTTGGATTTGAATTTTCACAAGTATTCCATCATAACCAATGATACTGCTCTCTACTACATGTTATTCCCCTAATAATGGATCTGAAACAAATCTATGGATGTTTGAAAAAAGGAACAATTTTCAGCCTCAGTTTCACTTTCTTCTATAGGGGAAAGTCAATAGATAATATGATTATTGTAACAAATTGAAGTACGAATTTTTTTCTTGGTAAGGGTCATATATCCATGAATTTAATACCTGTAAAATATAGAAGTATCGAAAAGCCAACATAAGCTTTAGGATCCCTAGGGGGGAAAATATAAATGGTAGGAAAGGAATGAGAAAAGAAAAAATAAAGAAGTAGACTGATTATAAATAGTTCAAATGCAAGGTCATTATTTGACATTATGAAGTTGGACAGTGGTTATGAAAATGTAAAATAAAATCATACAAAAGAAAGACCTATGAGGAGGAAGTGGATGTGAAATAGAGAACAGTGTATGCCTATGACAGTCTCTTGGAAATTAAAATTCAAAAAATAACAGCTGTGTATATGACTGTGATGGAATACTACTGTGCCACAGGGAAATGATGAATAAACTATTTTTTAAATATGAAAGGGCCTACATGAAATTAGGAAGAACAAAACAAGCAGGACAAAGAGAACATTAAATACAATAACAGAAGTATTATTTAAATAATAACTTGTGTCTCTCCACCTCTGGAGAAAGAAACTAACAAGATATAGTTTTATTATATATTACATATATAATATAATATACTTGTTATGGGGAAAATAATGCCTTCTCTAATGTGGGGAGGAAAGGAAGGAAGGGAGATACCTGAGAACTTTAATGTAAACAAATGAACAAAGAAATAAAATGTAAAAAAAATAACAGTTGACATTTGTAAACTTTAGGTTACAAAGAATTTATACATGCATTACCACATGGATCTTCCCACTTACACTGTGAGATAATTTGAATTATTATGTGAGTTTTATAAATGAGAATTCTGGAGAACTGGGTAGTTAATGACTTGCCTCAGGTTAAATCATTTCAATTAATGAATCAGTCAAACAACAAGTACTTATGTGCCAGGTATTTCACAGACTGTGAAACAAATGGTATTTCAGAGAAATGGATTCTCACCGTACAATAAGAAATTAAGAAAATGAAAAATATAGAGAAGCATGAGAAGACTTATATTAGCTTATGCATAGTGAAGTAAATGGAATTAGGAAAATAATATACACAATTATAAGTGTTTTATCATTTCTCTAAACAATGAGCATCTACTTCATTTCTTTGCTACAATAAAAAAATACAGCTAAGATTAAGCATATCTTTTAAAAATTTAAGTTGGTCAATGAGCTATCGGAAGATTCACATCTTTCTCTTTATACAACACTTTTTTCTTCTCCTTCACTGGAAATTGTTCCCTTTGTGTTTTCAAAATTTTATTTTAAGAACTTTCTTTCTTTTCTGTGCTGGCTTGCCCTATACTATTTTGGTTAGTGAGATATTGTCCATATTTCCTCTGAACCTTCTGAGATTTGCTCACCTACAAACAGCATGTCATTTTCTCTCCTGTATCACAAACTCTTAGATTAAATGTTTCTCTTCCTTCTAGGTCCCTATATTTTTTTATACCACTGACTGTGCTCATGAGAATTTTATTAATGATGAAAGTCCCCCCTTAGTCAATCCTCCATAATTTGGGTAAAAATAAACTTATTGTTGAAAACAGTTTAGAAGTCATTAACTATTTTACTTTTGGCGAACCAAGAAAAGAGAAAGAATAAATGAAATCTGTTCTTAGGGAATGGAAGGGAACAAGCATTTATTAAACACTTACTACATATAAGGAAATGTGCTAAATACTTTAAAATGTTGTCCCCTATGTTCCTCACAACAACCTTGGGTGATTGTTATAATTATCCATATTTTACATTTGAGGCAAGGGAGACTTACAAAAGTAATGTGAATTGTTCAAGGTTGATCACACAACCAATAAATATCTGATACTGAGTTTTCCTGACTGCCAACTCAGTGCTCTATCCTATCATGTCACTTTTCCAGGTTTGTGATTTGTTTCCCAAACTCTTGAACTATTTCTTCCTTGTGTCTATATGGAATATGCTCTACTTACTTTATTGATAATATCACTATCATGTTTCCTTCTGCCTTCACCATCTGACTTGAGATCCAAAGCTCTGTACACTTTAATAAACAGGTGACTACTTTATAGTTGGCAATCATATCTAAGAAAAGTCATCATAATGATTAGATAGACACTTCCTGATTTTTTTGAATTTTCTGTATTCCAAAAGCTGCTCTAGAATTCTGTTAAGTTTTATGAATCACCAAAGTCATAAACTCATTTTCTACCCACAAGGTAATGTAACATTAACTGATTAGAAAAATCTCACAATTGGCCAGCTAATTTCTCAGTAAGTTACAACAGTGAAATGCTGTGAAAGTGGTATAGACTCACCTGATTGGTGAGTCAGGTTAATATCTAGACCGTTATCATGGATGGAGTGTGTCCTACTTTATCCCTGGATTTGGGCTGGGGGGTTGGGGGGAAGAAGCCTTCTTTATAGGGGTGCTGTTAATTGTGACCAATTTCCCATCCTCATTTGTTTCTTGACCTCTAAAAAAACTTTAATTGCTAGATAAATGTATTAGTTTGAGTACAGAAAATAATTTATAAGTCCCTTCACAAGCAAATGTGTGAAAATCAGGCATGTGTGTATGCATGTATATGAGGGTGTGTATAAGAAAGTAGGTCTTACATGTTCACACACATCCACACACATGTATGCATATATATATATGTATGCACATGCATGCATTCTCTCTGTGCCTCATTCATAAAATAAAGATGATTTCTTTTCCGGCTAGAAATATTTAACAACAGTTAATATGCCAAAAGGCACAATAATATTTATCTAGTCCAACAATTCCAATTTACAGATGACAAAAATGAAGAAGGAATTACTTTCTAAATGCCATACTCATATTTGTGGCAGTGTTTGCTCTCAAACCCAGTTCTTCTGATCCAAGTTTGTCATTCTTTTGACTGCCCTACTTTGATAATATCATAGCCTATTAGAGCTGTCAGGGAATTTAACAATCCTATAATCAAATCCTCTTGAACTACAGATAAGGAAATTGAGGCTAGACACTGGAAACGATTCTCTCAAAGCCATGCGGAGGATAAATTGCAGAACCAAGACTGGAACTTTTGTTTGACAAAAGCCCTTTGAGGAAGAAATGAAATGATGTATGAGAGATGGCTCAGCAAAGGTGAAATGAATGTTCAGACATGTTACTATTATTACTATTACATAGTAATTATCTAGAGTTTATTCTTTACTTGCCTTAGATAGATGATTTGCAACACATCCACCTGAATGGATATTCTGAAATTTTCTCTATGCCCATATAAATACAAGCATCTATGTCATCCAATCAATCAATAAAAATTTTAAAAGTATCTATTCTGTGCCTTTAAGACTGGTGCTAAGTGCTAGAGATTCAAAGGTAAAATCAGAAACTAATATGTATCTTCCTCCAATGATTTAGCATTCTCTAGGGGGATACAACAGGTGTGCATAGGAATATATTCCAAATAAACATGTTAAAATATGTATAAAATAAATACAAGGTAATTTGGGAGGAAAGACACAAAAAAGGAGGGATATTACAACAAAAGGGAGCACAGCCCTAAATCCAAAGAGTAAATTAGCATATTGAGTTTGCCAGGAGTGCTTCCAGAGAACTCTATGTTCCCCAGGGAGAAGCAGGAGGAAGATAGAGAAAGATGAATGAATTAATGTAGGATTAAAAACAAAAATAGCTGTAATAAAGGAGTGGAATCTCTATTGCAAGGATGAATAACATGGAGATAGATTCTGAACCATGATACATATATAACCCAGTGGAATTGCTTGTCAGCTCCAGGAGGGGGGAGTTAAGAGAGAGAGAAATATCATGAATCGTGGAAGCACGGAAAAATATTCTAAATAAGTTAAAAAAATAAAGGGGTGAAATCAGGAGAGCTTTGGCTGACTATTACAATAGTGGACTCCTGATTACTTGGCTTGGAAATTATTGCACCAATTTACAATTCATATGATATTTCTAAGGGCAGTAGAAAATCTGTAGGGAATTTTGGGGAAATCGCCAATAAATTATCCTCATGCAGTTGGGATTTAATTAGAGATGTTAGCTAAAATCTGTTGGAGTTTTGCCATATTTCCTCATTTGGTTTTATCTCTTTTTGGAATTTATCCTAAAATGTAATACTATATATCATTTTTTAAGATCTAAAGTCTTCCAGTACCAGTAAGAATACTGAAGGAAACTCTTATAAATTCATAGTAACCTATGCAAACTGTAAGAAATACTATGGACTTTTTGATGATCAAACATAGTTTTGTTAGCAGTTTCTTCATAACTTCAAGATTTTTTTATTTCATTCATGTGGGTTCTTTTTCCTTTGGTGTTCACTCACAATTGCTGCTACTAGTCATTTCCACCATAGCAATATTTTGCCTGGGACCAGAGACCATATACTAAAGGTTTTAATCTTTTCATCTCTAGAAATTCCATTCTGAGTCTTCTGCTATCATTTCCCACTGTCTCCATTTGGCTGGATACTTCATATATTCTCTAGTCATGCTTCCCTTCATTCCCTGTTCTTCATCAATGTCCTTGATAACCTCGTCAGTCACCACATCCCATCAATAGCACAAGTAAGTTGTTCTGCCCTCTTCTTTTCCAAACTAGATCTGAGTTCTAATTCTTATACAGTTAATATCTATATGATTCAAGATGTATAACTTTAAATCTTAGCCTCAGTTGCCTCTGTAAAATATGAATAATGTCATCTATCTCACCGGGTTGTTGTAACAAATGAGATAATGTGTGTAAAATATTTTGCAAATCTTAAAGTAAAACATAAATGTTGCTATTATTATATAATAAATGAGAAGATAATAAATTCATAAGATTTTGAATATTCATGAGATTTAAAGAAGCAAAAAATTAGTTTAGAGATCACCTATCTCCTAATTTTAGAGGTGGGAAACTAAAGACAAGGTGAAAAATATGATATTGGCAGCTATCAGAGGAGATACAATTTAAAATTTGTCCTCTGACTCATGAACCAGTGTTCATTCTCCTATAGCAGGCAATCTCTCTGGGAGAGTATAGAAAGTAGAAATCATTGAGTAGGAATTGTATATATTTTTTGAGAAAGTAGGATTTTAATTGGACCATAAAAAATGGGATTGATTTGAAATGGTGCAGGAAGACTATTTCACAGAGGAAGAAAGAAGAGTAGGTCAAATTGCTGATTTGTAAAGGAGCATAAAACATGAGGGCAGACAGTTTAGAACAAGTAAGTAATTCTTATTGGAAGAGTGAAGATAAATTTGGAGAGATAGTTTGGGGTCAGATTATGTATGGACTTTAAGGCTAGACTGAGTTGATTGGACTTTTACACAGGAGGATCCAATGAATGAAAATGATGAGAAAAATGTGGTGTGTTTTAAGATTGTGGTCCCTGACCATCACAAAGGTAAAACCAAGTATATATAGAACAAGTAATGTTATTTGATACTCCCAACAACCCTAAGAAATTGAATACTGTTATTATTCCCATTTACAAATGAGGAAACTTAAAATGAGAGGGGTAAGTGACTTGTTTAGGGTTTCACAATTAGTATCTGAGGAAGTATTCAAACTCAAGACTGTGAAGTACAGCACTCCCTCCATTATGCCACCTGGCTGTCTTAAAGAATGGCTATGACACAAATAATGGCATGCAATTATATAGACAACTGGGGAAGTGTGTATTGCTTTCCATCTTGTATCTCCATGTCTTTGTACTCTGTCTCCATTATAGGTAATGACTCCTTACCTGCATCTCAGAGAATCCTACAAATATGTTGTCTCTCTCAAGCTCCTTGATCAAAAGGATTGTTTTGGTTTTCTCTTTATATTCTTAACACTTAGAACAACTTGGCATATAGTAATTAGAAAGTAGGGGCAGCTAGATGGTACAGTGGATAGCATGCCAAACCAGAAGTCACAAAGATTCCTTTTTGTAAATTCAAGTTTGACCCGACACACCTAATTGTGTGATGCTGGGAAAATCACTTGCCTAGGTTTTTTGCAGTTTCCACATCTGAAAAAAATGAGTTGAAGAAGCAAATGGCAAACCACTTCAGTATTGTTCCAAAAAAAACCCAAATAAGCAAAATCCAACTGCTTATAAATGGTCATATCTGAAGATGGGCAGAGTAAGTAGTACATGCAATGCAGAATTCAAGAATATTTTGAGCATTATAAATATGGATAACTAGAAGAATTGTATTTATCATTACAAGAAATACAGATGTTAGGAGGAGAAGAATGTTTTCCAAACAATATTTTGAGTTTAGGTTAGATATGTTGAGTTTGACAAACTGCTAGACGATTTTAATTCAATGCAGAAACTAAAATAGCTCAATTCAGTCATCTCTAGAGCCCTCATCTTGGGCCAAGAACAAGATAAATTCCTGAATACAAACTAGCCCACTATATCTATTAGAGACAGCAGGCCAATAACTGATCTTATCTTAGAAACCATTTCTTTCTTATTGAAACCAAGACATTAATTAATATTGTTGAGTGTCATATTGACAACCATATCCAGCTCACAGGCTACTCAGATACTTACATCCTTTTAAAGAGAACTTTTATGTTAGTCATTCTTCCCTAGTCTTAGGGTTAAAGGGTCTATTTCTTGAACTCAAGTATAAAGTCTTAAATAAATTTATATTAACTTGCATTAAATTATATTTAAGCCAATTGTCTAGGTTATTGAGAGCTCTTTGGATTCTGAATCAGTCATTCTGTATGATAACTTACCTTTCAAAATCTGAGTCATTTGATGAATTTACTGAATGTTCAATATTGGCCTCTTCCAAAACAGGCTTGTGCCTAGGAGTTACTTTACCTACATAGAGTTAACAATATCCTTTAATGTTTTATTGCCATGAAACATTACAATGACTTTTTTGTGATTCATTCATTTACTAGCTTCCTTCTCTTATCCTAATTTCTCAGGTCTTCTATTTGCAATATGCATGAATTTGGGTGAATCTCTTCCCCACCCCACCAGATTTTGGTTTTCTAATATATAAAATTAAGCATTTGGATAAAATGACCTTCAAAGTACCTTCCAGCTAAAAATCAATGTTGCTATGTTCTATCCAGTCTGATTATAGTGTTTCAATTATTTTCTCTTTCAATCTATGGAAATTTAAAAAAATCAAATGATATGGGAGGTATAATTAATACATTGTCATTCACATTATTATATATATGAAGTTAGAATCATATCAATAGTGGTTATTTCCATATATGGCATTCTAGTCCTGGCTCTCCCAGAACCTATCTCGATGACCTATGAGAAAGTTCCTATGCTTGACAATTCTTAGTTACTTTCTTTAGAGAATAAGGATTTTAGACCACTCTCAAAGGTCCCTTAGAATTCCAATAATCTGTCAACAATTCTGATGCTCATATACAAGTGTATAAGAATCTTCCTTTTCCCTCCATTCTGTGAGAACTTAAAATAATTCTTTTGGATCCATTTTCCTTCACTATTAAGCAATATTTTAACTAATCAAGAGGTATGATTAATTCAGTAAGGACAATGGACATTTGCTGAATCATAACATTCATAAAGAAATTTAATCAATAAGGATTATTAAGTATTATTTGTTCTGATTCCCCTTCCAAGCTATCCAGATGAGTAATATCTAAATAATCAGAACTGATCAATTAAATGGAAACAAAGTTAAAAGCAAAATGTCTATTTAAAAAGTAGTATGTTCAAAATAATTTAGAATGTCATTGTGATGCTACAATAATCTGGTCTAATGGGAGTTAGGAAGCTAAAAAATATCACAAGCTTTTAATATATCAGTTTAGATTGCTTTTGCATTTAAATTTTGTAATGTTATAAAATGTTAGTTTATTATCTCGAATGTATCTAGTGCTTTAAATTTTTTTAAATAATATACATATGTTATTTCACCCTCTCAACAAGCTGTGAGGTAGATATTATTAATATTGCAACCATTTCACCTCTTCAGAAAGTGAATCCAAGAGAGGTTAAGTGACTTGTACAGAGTTATTCAGCTAGTGTTTGATTCATAATTAGAACTCAGGACCTCCTACCTCATATTCACCAAGCCAGCTTCTTCAACTAAGCCTTTAATGTAAATTACATATCCTCTTTTCATGGCAAGAAAAGTTATGCTATTCTGATTTAAAAGCTAAGTAAAATAAAAAATATAATTCCATACATAATGGAAACAGAAATGCAGAAGAAAAATATATGATCGATCACATAGTTCGATAGGGATATGATTAGGGTTTTGATGTTAAAAGATCACTTACTGCAAATATTAAGGAGGAGGAGAAGAAGAAAGAAGGAAGAAGAAGTATTTAGCAGAAAGTCCTGGATGCAGAATCAGAAGAGGCTTAGAATCCTGCTTTTTATACTTAGACATGTGAATGAGTAAATTACTTTAGCTCTCTAAGCCCATTTTTTTCTGTAAGCTTATGATACTAATGCATGTTGTTCTTCACATGATATGTAGACCCAATTAATGTACATGAAATATTTTGGAAACCTTAAGGTGCTATGTAAATATTGGTGAGTAATAAATCCAATTACTTTCTACCAATTGTTTAACTGAAAATGTGGCTATGGAATCAAGGTCGAGAGAGAAGAGGTCATGACTTCAATAACAACAGAAAGTAGACAAATTCCATTAATAAAAAAGGAGAGTTATAAAGCAGAATTTGAAGCAGTAAAAACTAAATTTAAGCGTGTTCATTATTGACTCATCTTCATTAATTCCATCATTCCTTGAATTAGTCAAACTCGACTTTTCCTTGTGATTCTCCTGTATTCAACAGGAAGGAAAGAGGGAGGCAACTTTTCATTTTGTTAAAGTCTTTATTTACTTCCCTCTTAAAGGCTCAAACAGAGCATTGGATACTTGCAAATATTTTTAAAAAGAGACAAATAAAGAAGCAAACTGAAGAAGAATGCTAGACATGGGGTCAGAAGGAACTGTTTTTTAATCATGTCTCTTGCCTTAACTGGTTTTACAAGAAAGGACAAACTCCTTTAATTCTCTTCTAAAATTTTTTTTCTTTTCTATAAAATTAAGAGCATTAACCCAGTAGTGCCCAACTTAAGTGAGAGAGTATGTGTAAAACCCTTTGCAAACTTTAAAGTAGTATGGAAATGTCAGCTTTTATTATTCTCAGTATTTCAAGGCTCCTTCTTATAAGAAAAAATGTGTGGAATAGGGTAAAGAATTAGGGGATATCTACTGATAATGCATTTACTATTAACAACAATGCAAGGATCCAGGACAACCTCAAGAAATTCATTAGGACAAAAGGTTTTCCACCACCATAGAAGGAACTGAAGTAATCTGAATGCAGATTGATACATACCATTCTTCATTTTATTTTCTCCATTTCCTCTAGTTTCAGTAATATGTCTTCTTTCACAACATGATGAACATGGAATTTGTATGATATGATATAATGTTCATTCTTATGATTTATATATAGTGACAGTGCCTATATACATATATACATATATACATGCATGTATTCTCACAGGAAGGATATGAACACAAGACTCCAAGGTCCACACACTAGTCACTATGTCATGTCATCTCTGTGTTCTTGAGAAGAATTAAATATTCTATTTTCTATGAAAAAGGAATGGATTGATTTTTTTGTTGATTTTATCATGCTGCATACTGAAATGCAAAAAGAAGAGAAAAGAAAAATATAATATTTTCTGCCTTAACATAGTTTCTAGACTATGTTTTTCAAAGACATAGGTAACACTGAGAGACAGGGTGGGGTAGTGGGAGTGGGGAAAATATTGTGTGGTGTTATGATCAGAAAGGATGTGATCATTCTGACCTTGTTAAAGTCTTTTCTGATTAAGGGGGTAGGGGAAAATTGCTTCTATTATTTTAAAATAATAAATGAGTCTGAAAGTAATGTGGATGCAGTGATAAGATAGGAGTAATTATACAGCATTGTATTCTTCCTACAGAGAATTTCCTTTGATTGAAATCAGAATAAATATGTTACTGGAATGCATATCGTTATTATCGGGGCCAATTTCAGGCCCAATTGTAGAACAGGCAATATTTGCCTCGGAGTCTCTAATGCCGTATTCCTCTACAGTGATCCATTCTTACCTCCTTCAAAGTAGCAAAGTATAATGGAAAGAACAGGACTCAGCTAAGAGAGTTCTGGTCCAAGTTCACCCTGGAGTTCATTCAAGTCTGGATGTAACACCTTGTTATATCACCTTGAACAAACTATTTTGTATCTATGAACCCAACAAGTTTGTTGGTCTAAGAACATTGTTTCCAGCCCTTAATATTCTATTATTTCCTTGTGAATGACTACTTCCCTTTCCCTCCAGATGCCTCTCAGATACCTCTAGTAATAGGTGCTAATGGATTTATTTGATATTTCCTCTTAGGTGACATGTATTAATCAATGAAAATACACATGAAAGCTATTAATATTTTAATTGTTATATTGAGTCTATAAGGATTATCTATTATGGATTAATGAATCCAGGATAATCCTTTGAGTCAGGATAACCTGAGTTCAAATTCCATCTCTGTGACTATGGGCAAACCACTTGACCTTTAAGGACCATCAGTTTTTACATTAGGAATTACATGGTGGAGTGAAAAATAGAAAACTTTTAAAACTGTAGTCAAAACACTTGGATTAAAATCTTGGCTCTGCCTCTTTCTACTTGTCTGACCTTGTGCAAGACAATGAATATCAATTTCCTCAACTGTAAGATAACAAGGATAGACTAAATGATGTCAGAATTCTTTTCTATCTCTAAACCTGTAAACTTATGTGAATTATTTGCATTGATGACCACAATCAGGGAAACAAATCTAAGATATAGGAATATTAATATGATGATTTTTAGAGGCAATGTCTTAAAGAACTAATTAAGATTGAAGTCATCATGGTGATGTAAAATCATAGAACATTTTTAAGAGTTGGGTCTATGGGGTAAGAAAGTGCATTTGAGCTTCTCTGACAACTCAGAAAATCTGACCTTGTGCCATGGGCATGATGCAGCAAACACTAGTTTGTCTCCTGGTCCTTCACTCCATAGTGGGAGAGGTATGGCAGCATCAGAGAAGATTACCAACTAAACCTATTTTAAATTGTTTTTTCATTTTTCTTAGATTTCATGTTGGCAGAGTTTTCAATAGTCATTCTCTAACATTTTGAGATCCATGTTCTCTTTCTTCACTTTCTCACCATTTCCTCCTTCCCACGAGAGCCGTTAATTCAATATAGTTTGTACATGCTTTATCCTACAATATATATATTTCAATCATGTTGTGATAGAAGACCCATATCACTTACACTAGAGAAAAATTCTTAGAGAAAATAAAATGAAGAATTGCATGGTTCAATATGCATTCAGACTTTGTCAGTTCCTTCTATAGCAGTAGGTAGCCTTTCTTGTCATGAGTCCCCTGGAGTTGTGCCTAGTCTTTGAATTTCTGATAAAAGTTAAGTCATTTATATTTGATCATCATACTTTATTGTTGTTCAATTCACTTTGCATCACTCCATATAAGTCTTCTCATGATTTTGTTTTGTTTTTGTGATCATCTTGTTCATCATTTCTTATGGTATAATAATATTCTATTACAATCATATGACTTGTTCAGCCATTCCTCAATTGATAGATATCCCTTAAGTTTCCAGTTCTTTGCCACCAGAAAAATACTTGCTATACAAAGCAATGATCCAAGACAATTCTGAGGAACTTATGAGAAAGAATGTTATCCACATCCAGAGAAAGAACTGTGGGAGAAGAAACAGAGAAGAAAAACAACTGCTTGACCATATGGGTCAATGCGGATATGACTGAGAATATAGACTCTAAATGATTACCCTAGTGAAGATATCAATAATATATAATATCAATAATAGATATAGGTCTTGATCAATGGCACATGTAAAACCCAATGGAATTACATATGGACTATGGGAGGGGGATGAAAGGAGGAGGAGTGAAAGAACATGAATCATGTAACCACGGAAAAATTTTCTTAATTCATCAATTAAAAAAAAAAGACTTAAAAATTCTGCCACAAATATTTTTGTAGTAGGTCCTTTTCCTCTATCTTTGGGATACACACCTAGTAGTGTTTTTGCTGAG
This sequence comes from Gracilinanus agilis, assembly GCF_016433145.1. NCBI lineage: Eukaryota > Metazoa > Chordata > Mammalia > Didelphimorphia > Didelphidae > Gracilinanus > Gracilinanus agilis. The sequence goes on from NC_058133.1 coordinate 450,870,895, forward strand.
TCAAAGAGTATGTACAGTCTTAAAGGCCTTTTGGGAATTATTCCAAATTGCTCTCCAAAAGGGTCATATCATTTCATAGCTCTACCAACAGTGTATTAGTGTCTCAATTTTTCCACAACCCTCCAACATTTATCATTTTCCTTTTTTTGTCACAAATGAGAGTCTGACAACTCAGTAGACTTTAGAAATGAATGATAGTACTCTCTAGTTCTCTTCCTTTCATTGCCTAAGTGCATTATATAACTCTGAGACTTCCTATGAGGGGCCAGGTTGAAATGACTCATCTACTTTGGTATCATTACTATTTTTCCCCACAAAGCAATTCAAAAAGCTTATTTAGGAGAGATTAAGCCTGATTTTGTTTGTTTGTTTGCTTGGCCATAAGTGACTGAGCAGCAATCTCAAGATAGGCATATTTAGATTTGGAGGCAATCATGAATTTAGAGGTCAGGATATTATAGGTCTTTAGTCTGTGCCAGCTATATAGCTTCTTGAAGCAGAAGACAAGGAGAAAGAGACCAAGTCATGAATGAATTGTTTAGACAGTGCAGAATTGAGGTGAAAAACTTGAGAGAATATTAATAGCATTTATGTTACTATTATGTTTTTCTCTGAATATGTGCTTGTAAATAGTGCATGCATTAAGCACTTATTTTGTGTGAAGAAAATAGATTCCTCTACTGTTCCATATTGTATATTTTGAGTCATAAGAATGTCCCTAGCTCATTGGCTACTGGATGCAGGAGAAAAGAGGGGAGGCAAAGAACATGAATCATGTAACCATGGCAAAATATTCAAAATTAAATAAATGTTTGTTTGTTTTTTAAAAAACCATGTCCCTAAATGTGAGTCAAAAGTTAAGATGTCAATAAAACTTTTCTAAGCCTCCAGAGCACAGTTATGAAGATCAAAGTGTGTGAGAAGTACAAACTGACCCTTCTTTTAACTAGTACACAGTTATTTTCCTCTAGGACAAAAGTCCAGGCTGAGAGGTATCCCTTAATGGAGGTGGAAAGGTCCTCATGCCCCTGTTCCTGGACCTATTATTGTTCAATACTATAGCTGGGCACTAAGGGAGAAGTTCAGGATTTGAGATTTCTTTGATAGTTCTAAAATCACTTTGATGCATGAGCCATTAATCCCAACTTGATATTATAAGACTGGTCTTAGCTATCCTTTTGAAAATCATTATGATTTGTTCTTCGATGATCTTCCTTTAATTTGTTAAATATTGTTAAATCTATTTTTCATATATTAGATCTAAATGTTCCATGCATACTAAGAGTTTCTATCTACATCAACATATGACTAAAATTTCCCATTTTAGTGGACCTTAAATTTATTTTCCTTGTATTATTTAAATCAATAAAATTTAAAATACAGCAAGTGCCTACTATACATAGAATTGGGAAGCTGGGTGGTACAGAGGATAATGTCAGACCTGGAGTCAGGAAGACTCATCTTCCTCAATTCAAATCTAGCCTCAGACACTAGATGTATTATCCTGGACAAGCCATTTAATCCTGTTTTCCTCAGTTTCCTCATCTATAAAATAAGATGGAGATAGAAATGGCAAACCACTCCATTATCTCTTCCAAGAAAACCCAAAATGGAGTCCAAAAGAGTGGATTACAATTGAACAACAACAACAAATACATAGAAAATTACAAAAAGCTCTGGACAAGATAAGATACTATCCCTTTCTCATGGAGTTTGTAGTCTAATAAAAGTTGTTGCTAAATAATAACAGTAGCCCACATATTCTGAACACTTATTGATTGCAGACAAGCATCGAGCTGGAACCCTCCAGGGAGGAGGAAAGTCGGAAGGCCAAAATAGACCTGGCGAAGATCTGCCGAAAATGAAACAAAGACCATCGGAATGACATGGGCCCAGCTGGGGGAAGTTGCCCAGAACAGAGTCAGTTGGTCTGAGATGGTTGCGGCCCTATGCTCCTAAGGAGTCAACAGGAATAACTAACTATTGATTGCAAAGATGTAAACAAATAAGTATAGGTAGCACAAAGATTATCACTCCCTTTTGCAGATGAATTAATATTTTGAGAGTCAAAAGTAAAATGTTCATTATTACCTAAATAGCAAATATATGAGGTAAGATTTGATAACAAGTATCTGAGAGCTAAAAATCCTGTGCTCTAACCACTAGATAATATCAACTCTCAAATAAGATAAATTTAGTTATGAACCTAGGGAACTTTGTTCTAGCATAAATAAGTTGTTTGGAGGACTTATTTGAATTGTTTCTACAACGGAAAAAAGCCAATTAGGAATATAAAAAAGTGCCCCTATAAAACAACCTCCATCTTTATTGGAATAAGTACTTTGAGTAAAAAACTGGGGTAATGAATAAAATGCATCTCTGATAAGGTAACCATTCATTCCCAGGCTGCTAAATTGCCTCTCTTGTTAGAGCACAGATTAGCTGGAGAATGAAAATGAGATGAGACCTGGACCAATAAAACCTATACATCCAATAGAGGCATGTAAGATAAAAGGACACATCTGCCTTCTCATAAAAATGGTTTTATTATGGAAAATTTCCCAATTTATGAGATTTAAAGATGAAGTAATAAGGTCCTAGTTTGGGAACATAATTTTACATACTGAAATAGACAAGCATATCTTGCAAAGTGATAGAAATCTTTGCAAAATGAGAAGATCAAGGACATTCCAACATCTGCATTACCCTGCATTCTAAAAGTGGTTTTAAAATAAAATAAGTATAAAAGGCACAAAGCAAAACAGATATGAATGATATATAAGAAACAGATCTCAATCTACCTAAATCTTTTGGAGTCTGTGTCCTGATCCAGAAAAATCTGCTAAAATGCTCATGAGCATAGCATAAAAAATTATAAATTTTTTTAAATCACGAAATCCATTAAAATATCAATAATTTTAATATTTAGAATGGTATCCTATATCATATTGCTTCAGAAAACATTCTATAACTAAAGGCCAACTTAAAATATTGTGTCTTAATACATGGCCACAAAAGTTAATAAATTTCACCAAACCAAGGAGAATTAAAGTTTCTAGTAATAGCAACATTAATGTGTTTATAATAACTTACTGCTAGAAGGCACTACAAATATTATCATATTTCAAATTATCTCATCTACCTTTCTAGACTTATTTCAGATGACCCCTCTTCACACACTCTGTTTCAATCAAACTACCTTATTGTTCATAAATTTATATCCAATCTCCATCATCTTGACATGTATTCTGGTCTCCATTTTCTTAAGTGTTCTGCCTGTTACACTTCTCTCTACATAAAAGAATTACTTCCTTCCTTAAAGAAACACCTAACCTGGCACTTATAGGTCCTTTCTATTTTCCCCAGTTATTAATATTTTATCTTTCAATTACTTTTTTCTATTTTAAAAATATTTAGTATAAATTTGTCTTTGTACATGTGGTATAGTCTCCTTTACTCTTCCAACTCCAAAAGTATGTAAAGAGACTGTTTTGCTTTATCTTCATATCTCCACCATATAACAGTGCCTGCAACCTAGTAGAAATTTAACAATTCTTACTGAGTTAAACATCTGGTATTTCTTAACAACACTTCAAAATAGTCAGCAAAATACACTACTCCAGCCTAATTCTGTTTCCAAGATGTAATGTTTTGTAACAAAATGGTAATGTCTGAGTCTGACAACTCTGATATTTTGCAACTGAGAGACATCTCTGTCAAGCCACTCAATCTCACTAAGTAACAATTTCCTACTCTATAGAAATGAGAATAATGAGTGATAGGTGCTTCAACTACCTATCTCATTGGTTGTTTTGAGAATATCACTGAAAAACTTGTTGCCATTGTTTAGTCATTTCAGTCTAATCCATCTCTTCCTGACCCTATTTGTTATTTTTTTGGGGGGTTGGGGGGAACGAAGCTATTTGAGTGATTTTCCATTTTCTTCCACAGCTCACTTTATAGAGGAGGAAACTGAGGCCCAACAAATAACCACAAACTCTTACTTCTGACATACAGTTCTTTCTAAAATGTAGCTGCAATCTACCTTTGCCACCTTATATCACATTATCCCTTTTCATATGTAATACAAATCAGTCAAATAGAATTGGTCTCCTTCATGGTCTCTATGCTCTTTCTCTCTCTCTCCCTCATCTTCATGTGTTCCCACAGTTCTGGACTCCTCCACCACTCAACCTCCATCCATTCATTGACATCTTTTCTTTCCTTCACTGGACCCAATTTAATGGTCACATTCCCAATGAAGACTTCTTTACTCCCAAATAATGAAAGTCATTCTCTTTTCACCTTTCTTATAACAAAACTAATCAGTTAGATGTAGAAATCCATCTTTCTCTTTAGAGAAGTAAAAAAATATGAGAATAAGAGAATATGTAAAGGAGAATTGAAGGAAAGATATGTTTGGCGAGATGGAGCTTAAAAGTAATCCACTAATTAAGAGGGACAGAGTGAAAAAAGAAAGAGAATAATAAACAGGTAAAAGTAAGATGGAGAAAAATACACAGTTAATTATCATAACTATAAATGTGAATGAGTTGAATTTACCTATAAAATGGAAGTAGATAGTAGAATTAATCAAAAAAGGAATCCTATAGCTTACAAGAAACACATTTGAAGCAGAGGGACACACAGAATAAAAGTAAGGACTTGAGCAGAATCTATTATGCTTCATTTGAAGCAAAAAAAAAAAAAGAGAAAGAGAGAAAGGAGGAATAGCAATCATAATCTCAGACAAAGCTAAAACAAAAATAAATAAAATTAAAAGAGGTAAAGGAGGAAATCATATCTTTCCAAAAGATGTCATGGGGCAATGAAGTAAATTCAATATAAAACATATATGTATTATATGGTTTTTAAAGTTAAATGATGTATAGGAAAAAATCAGGTAAACTATACTAATTTAGAATCTCTTTCCCTTCTTGTAAACAGATACATCTAACCAAAAAATAAATAAGAAAGAATAAAAAATAAATAGAATTTGAGAAAAATAGATATGAGAGACTTTTAGAGAAAATTGAATGGGAATAGAAAGTAATATACCTTCTTTTCAGCAGTACATGGCACCTACACAAAAACTGACTATGTATTAGGGCATAAAATTCTCACAAACAAATACAGAAAAGCAAAAATATTAAGGATATCTTTTTCACATCATAATGTAACAAAATTACATTCAATAAAAGTCCATGGAAAGACAGACTAAAGATTAATTAGAAAATAAACAATCTGATCATAAAAATAAGTATGTCAAAGAACAAATCATAGAAATCAGTAATTTAGTTGAAGAGAATGACAACAATGAAACAAGATACAAAAATTTATGAGTCAGGGTCAAAATAATAATAGGAAATTTTATATCTCTAAATACTTATATCGATAAATTAAAGAAAGGACAGAACAAAAAACTGGACATGCAGCTAAAAAAGTTTGGAAAAGAACAAATAATACCTTCCCGATTAAATATAAAATTGGAAATCTTGAATCAAAGGTAAGATCAATAAAATAGAAAGTAAGAAAACCATTAAACTAATAAATAAAATTAAAAGTAGATTTTATGAAAAAACTGAAATAGACAAACCATTGGTTAATTTGATTGAAAAAAAAGAGGAAAATAAAATCACTGGTATCAAAAATGAAAAGGAACTCACCAGCAATGAAGAGTAAATTAAAACAAATTACTATGAGTTATTTTTACCCAATTATATAATAAATTGGATAATCTAAGTGAAATAGATAAATATTTACAAAATTTTAAAGTGCCCAAATTAACTGAAGAGGAAATAAAATACTTAAACCAATTTCAACTCAGAAAAAGAAACTCAACAAGCCACAAATGAACCCCTACCCCAATAAAAAAATAACTAGAACTAAAGAGATTCACAAATTAATCCTTAAACAATTTAAAGAACACTTAACCCCAATATTATGTAAATTATTTGAAAAAATAGGCAAAGAAGGAGTCCTACCAAATTCCTTTCATGACATAAATCTGGTGCTTATGCCTAAACCAGGAAGAGAAAAACAGAGAAAGAAAACTATACACCAATCTTCATTAAAGAATATTGATGCAAAAATATAAAATAAAATAATAGCAAGATTACAGCAATATGTTACAAGGATGGTTCACTCTGACCAGGTGGATTTTTTACAAGGAATGAATGAATAGTTCAATATTAGGGAAACTAACTGTATAATTGCCCATATCAATAATATAATCAACAGAAATTATATGATTATCTCAGTAGATATAGGAAAAAAACCTTTTTGAGAAAATATAATACCCATTCCAACTAAAAACACTAGAGAGCATGGGGATAAATGGAGCTTCCATTAAAATAATCAGTAGTACCTATAAACCATCAGGAAGCATTATCTATAATAGGGAATAGATATAAACCTTTCCAATAAGATCAGGGATGAAGCAAAGATGCCCATTATCATTAGTATTATTCTACATTGTTCTTGAAATGCTAATTGTGATAGAGAAGGAAAAGAAATTGAATAAGAATAAGCAATGATGAAACAAAATCATCACTCTCAAAATGACATATGTTATAATTAGAGAACCCTAAAGAATTAACTAAAACATTAGTTGAAATAATCAACAAGAAATAATCAGCAATAAAAAGAGAGCATTATAAGAAGTAAAATGAATACTTTTAGAATATTAAATTAAAAAGGTTGTATACAAACTAATCCATGTAATCAAGATTAAAAGGGAAATAAAAAGATGAATTTTTTTAGAAAGTATCTATGATAAAGCTCTCATTTTTTCAAATACATAGGGGACTAAGTCAACTTCATAAAAAATAAAAGTCATTCTCCAATGTACAAATTATCAAATAATATGAACATGAAATTTTCAGATGGAGACATCAAAGTCATAAGAAAAAAATGCTTTAAATTCCTCTTTATTAGAGAATTGCAAATTTAAACAACTCTGAAGTATCATATGACACCTATCAGATTGGACAATATTACACAAAAGGAAAATGATAAATGTTGGAGGAGATATGGGAAAATGTGGATACTAATAAACTATTGGTGCAGTTGTGATATGTCCAATCCTTCAACAAAGAAATTGGAATTATGCTCAAATGACTCTAAAATTGTGCAAATCCTTTGATGCAGTAATACTACTATTAAGTCTGTATCCAAAAGAAATTTTAAAAAGAAAAGGAAAAAGGATATTTTTGAATATTTAGTGCATCTCTTTTTATATTAGCAATAATTGGAAGTTAAAGAGTTGCCTATCAATTGGGGAATATCTGAACAAACTGTGACATTTGCTTATGATGGAATATCATTGTATTATAAGAAATGACAAGGAGTATGATTTTGGAAAAATAAGGAAAGACTACATCAACTGATGCAAAGTAAAATGAGTAGAACCAGAAAAAAATTGCACAGTGACAACAACTTTTTTTAACGAACAATTGTGAATGACCTAGATATACTCTCAGCAAAGCAGAGATCCAAGACAATCCATATTGGAGATAAAAAAAAAAATCACCATCTACATTCCAATAAAACTTGGCACCATTGGATACATAAGGTGAGGAAAAGTGGAGTTGATGATAACGTTGAGGTGTTAAATCTGGATGATAGGAAAGATGGTTGTGTCCTGAACCTCCCTTTCAAATATATCATATTATTCCCTTTCACATATGTGCTTTTTCTTCCAAACTGACATAATTACTTTTTTTAAGTTAGCCTTCTGTCTCACTTGTTCACACCTTTGTAGGGGGGAATAAACTTTCCTCAGCTGAATATACTCCCTCAAAGTCTAGCTCAGATGCCACTTCCTATCCAAAGTCTTTTCATGATTCCTCCAGTTATTAGTTCTTTCTACCCTCAAAATTACTTCGTATTTACTTATTTATATATCTTTCCATTATAATCCCCAGCAGAATGTAAAGCTTTCTAAAGGTATGATGAACCTTTGTATATCTATAGGGAAAAGTATCATTGTTTTACTTGAATAGATAAGTGGCACAGTGGATAAGGTACTAAGCCTGAAGTCAGGAAGATCAGAATTCCAATCTAGCCTCAGATACTTAACAGCCATATGATCCTGAGCAAATCATTTAATCTATGTTTGTGATAGTTTCATCATCTCTAAAAGTGAGATAATAACAGAACCTACTTTCTAGGGTTGTTTTAAGGATCAAAAGATAAACAAACTGCTTAGCTTAATGCATGGCACATAAGTACTATATAAATGTTCATTATTATTATATTTTGAATTGAAATAAACTAAATATTATTAATGATGACAAGCATAGAATAAGGAACAAAAGTGACATTAAATTGGTAGGTCATGCATTCTATTGGCAAGAATGAGAGAAAATATAGGGACAGCATGAATGGCAAATTAAATCCCCAGAGACAATTTAAAGCAATGATGAAGAATGTAAGTAACCCTAAGTACTTAAATTCTTCCAGGAGAGTGTGAGCACCAGAAGTTTCTACTATATTGCAGTGATTTCCAGAAAAGTCTCCTCTACTTTGAGTCAGGCTCATGGTCAAATTACTTAATGAAATTTCTCTAATAATAATTTATGTATTCTATAATTCAAATCTTGCGCATTTCATAAAACTCTTTTCATTGGTAGACAGGTGGAGTGATGATTCCAGTTGGCTAGACTTTGGATGAATAAATTCTTTCTTAGGCTTTTTGTTTCAATAGAGGAATCACAAGGTCTGGACTTTCTTCAATGAAAGAGATATTTGGGGAGAAAGAGGCAGAGACAGAAAGAGACAGATACATAAACACAGACTTTGGGGAAAGGAAAAACCTGAAGAGGAGGATCTGGTACCTGAACATCATCCGCATTTCCAACTTTCCACAATAAGGATTTCAGAGAATTTTACTTTGAGTGACATCAAGAATCACACAGATTTCCCCTGCTCCTTATTCAAAGACAGTGAGAAAAGCTACAATCTCCTCATGTCCTTTTTTTCCTTTAACATGTCTAATTTCAAGAAACAAGGCTAAATTAGCCATCACATTTTTTCTCTCCTTTATCTAACTGGACCCAAGTACTTAAGTAACATCAATCAAATTTTGTTTGATTTTGTATTGTTTTTTAAAAATTTGTTGACTCTGTTATTAAGGTTGCAACTATATGACTGTGATATTTCAAAAGCCCAGATTTTATAGAATAACTGAGAGTAAGCATGCTAAGTTGATCCTTATGCCATGTGAGTTTCCTTCACTTGATAATATGTTACGCCTCAAGGCACTGAAGAAATTGAATTAACATCTGCATTCACACTGTTAAAGAAAGGGGAACACATAGAATTGATGAACCACCTTTTGCATTTTAGAAATATTGTTCTTGGCTATTTTCCCAAGGACCTCTTTCAAGGGGCTCAGGAAAGTTAGGGGAAATGAATTTCCACTGAGTCATGACCTCCTATAACAATGTCATTGAAGGAGAGATACTCAAGTCATTAAATTAAGAATCTGCATAAGATAATTTCTCCATCTTTCCAGGAGCTGGCCTGTTTTATTTGAAGACCTAGCAAGCTTTTTTTTTAAAAAAAAAGGAGTCATTTGTTAAGGAAAAGAAAAGAAATCAAATTGTCTTCTTAATACTGAAAAATGTGTTTTCAGAAAAAAAGTAACATCGACAAAGAGAATTATTCAAGTGGTTAATAATAGTGCATTTTATGCTTCCAACTTCAGAGTTAAAATGCTGATAATAAAGATAGGTAGATAGAGAGATAGATTGATTGATTTCTAAAATTTAAATTGCTTCCATTTTTAGTTTTCATGTATGCTAGTAAAATAGAAACTAGAAACATAAAGTAGAAAGAATATTAGTTTTAGAGTAAGTGTGGCTTAGTGGACCAGTTACTGATGAAGTCAAGAAGCCCTGGTCTGAAATGCAAAATCAAATAATTTCTAGATGTGTTACTTTAGTCAAGTCTTTTAACAACTTTATCTAGCCTCATCAATAAAATGAGAAAAATGGATCTATGGCCTCTGTGGTTCCTTCTAGGTCTAAACATAAGAACCAGTGAGTCAGAGAACATGAGATTAAGTGCCAACTCTACCTCCTGGCAAATCACTTTACCTTTCTTATCCCAGAATTCTAAAAGTAGAGAGGAAACTCAAAGAATATTATATGTGTGTATGTATACGTGTGTATACATACACACATATATGTGTATGAATGTATATGTATACACTGTAAGATTAAAAATTAATATCCAAATACTCCAAGTATTCTAATTTTATGAGGTTTTATTTACAATAACTTGAAGCAAAAGGAAAATTAGCAACTTCAGTAAAGAAAGGAAAGTTCCCCGAGATGCACACGTGGGAGAAGAGAGCAAGTGGGTATGGTTACACACAATTATATGCAAACAATGTAAGCATGCAACTTGGGGACAAAAGAGGAAAGGGATGCTGGGAGATGTAGTTCAAAGGTGCAAAATTTCTAACTACACAACACATATATGCACATATATGTACACATATACACATACATTTACACATGCCTATACACACTAACATACATTCACATGTGTAAATCTATACATGTGTGCATATATGTATATATCAATGTATAAGTGAACAAGATTCAGTTCCACATTATTTTCAATAAGATATCTTCACTATGATTGAGATCCTCCTCTGAGAAAAACTCATTCCTAACTCTCATGAGTACAATATGCCTTTAAATTTGCTTTATTTCAGTTCTAAACCTGCATCTGTGCACCATGAACTCATTCTTGTTGCTTCTGCCTTCTGGGGCACAGTTGAATTTCTCCTGTAAAAGATGATAAAAAGAGATACTTTTTTTAAAGTGCTTTGCAAATCTTAAATCGCTATCTAAAGGTGAGCTATCATCATCATCATTTTAGTGCTACAGGAATATCTCATTTTACTGCACTTCACTTAGCTGCATTTCAGATACATTTCATTTTTTAAAAAATAAATTGTAAGTTTATGTAATCATACATCAAGCAAGTCTATGAAGCCATTTTTCCAACAGCATGCACTCACATTAAGTCTCAGTGTCACATTTTTTTAATTCTCACAATATTTCAGACTTTTTCATTATTATTATATCTTTTAGAGTGATCTGTGATCAGTGGCATGTGATCTTTGATGTTACTATTGTAATTGTTTTGGGGCACCACAAACCATACAAATAACAAATGGCAAATTTAATTGATAAAAGTTATTTTTGTTCTGACTGCTTTACTTACAGGCCATTCACTCATCTCTCTCTCTCTCTCTCTCTCTCTCTCTCTCTCTCTCTCTCTCTCTCTTTCTCTTTCTCTCTCTCCCTTTTTTTGTTTCCCTCTCTCTCCCACTCTCTTCCTCTCTCTCTCTCTCTCTCTGTCCCTCCTTCCCTTCCTANTCTCTCTCTCTCTCTCTCTCTCTCTCTCGCTCTCTCTCTCTCTCTTTCTCTTTCTCTCTCTCCCACTCTCTTCCTCTCTCTCTCTCTCTCTGTCCCTCCTTCCCTTCCTATCTTTATCTCTTTCTCCTCACCTTTCTTTTTTCATTTCTATGAGGATGAGGTGTAGGAATTGGAAAATAAGAAGTTAGCAAAGAGGAAAATGACACAAAATAACAGAATGAGGGAGAGATAAAAGACTGAAGAGGAGATGTTTATTGTTCTTTAAATCTTTACTGTATTGCCTAAACTTGAGCTTCAGGAAGCCCTTAAATGAATTTTTTGTCCTTCTTAATTATCAAGAACCCATACTAAGTGCATATGAATTAACCTTTTTAGCATCATATAGGAAGGCCAGTATACTCTACTTTCAAATGGTAATTGGAAATTTTCTAAATTATTTTTATAGAGAGCAGACCTGCCTGGTTTCAAATCCTGCTTCTGAAATACATACAATTTATGTGATCCTAGACAAGCCATTTAAATCCTCAATGCTCTAGGCATTTCCAGACAAACCACAAACCTGCAATGGTAGAGAAGTCTTTCTTACCTGCCAACTCACTATATCATTGAAATTATAGGAAAGTTTCTCTTCCTTATCATTATAGAAAATACACATCTTTGTAATTTTAAGGTGGCCTTTCCACTATACCACTTTATCTAACTCTTGTTCCATTAACATCGAAAAGTGAAAAGTTCTTTCTTCTGATAAAGAAGTGGTTGCATTGTCTTCAGACACAATGGGAAGCAGGTGGCAGAGCTAGAGGATGGCTATGAACACTGACATCAGCTTACAGATTTCCCACAAAAAACTGCAGGTTTGTGTGGTGGAAGAAACTCCTGGGTATTTCTCTACCTCCACCCCCATACTCACATCAACACCACTTTTTGCCAAATGAATTGATCAGCCTAATATGTAAACATAGTCTCTNAATAAGAAGTTAGCAAAGAGGAAAATGACACAAAATAACAGAATGAGGGAGAGATAAAAGACTGAAGAGGAGATGTTTATTGTTCTTTAAACCTTTACTGTATTGCCTAAACTTGAGCTTCAGGAAGCCCTTAAATGAATTTTTTGTCCTTCTTAATTATCAAGAACCCATACTAAGTGCATATGAATTAACCTTTTTAGCATCATATAGGAAGGCCAGTATACTCTACTTTCAAATGGTAATTGGAAATTTTCTAAATTATTTTTATAGAGAGCAGACCTGCCTGGTTTCAAATCCTGCTTCTGAAATACATACAATTTATGTGATCCTAGACAAGCCATTTCAATCCTCAATGCTCTAGGCATTTCCAGACAAACCACAAACCTGCAATGTTAGAGAAGTCTTTCTTACCTGCCAACTCACTATATCATTGAAATTATAGGAAAGTTTCTCTTCCTTATCATTATAGAAAATACACATCTTTGTAATTTTAAGGTGGCCTTTCCACTATACCACTTTATCTAACTCTTGTTCCATTAACATCGAAAAGTGAAAAGTTCTTTCTTCTGATAAAGAAGTGGTTGCATTGTCTTCAGACACAATGGGAAGCAGGTGGCAGAGCTAGAGGATGGCTATGAACACTGACATCAGCTTACAGATTTCCCACAAAAAACTGCAGGTTTGTGTGGTGGAAGAAACTTCTGGGTATTTCTCTACCTCCACCCCCATACTCACATCAACACCACTTTTTGCCAAATGAATTGATCAGCCTAATATGTAAACATAGTCTCTAGGTTGCTCGTTGCTCTCTGTTCAATTAGGATTCTGCATTATTTATCTGCCATTCCTATTTTGAAAATGCTATGTATTATCAGTTTTTAAGTTTCATAAACATTTGCAGAGATGACATTTGTTCAGGTCAAAAAAATTTTTAGAGTAAAGAAAGGGAAGCAACTGAGAACTCCTTATATTAAAATACAAAAAAGAAAAGCATAAATTATTACCAAAGTGGCCAACTCCAAGGTTTCCTACTATTTAGTTCTTTCTTTGTGTAAGGCCTTGAAAATTATTGTTCAAAATGTGTTGATTTAAACTCAACAGAGTATTAGCTAATTGGATTCTTTTAGGTATGAGGGACAACCAAATGGATGATGATAATTTTGTTCAGAGAAAATGAGATTTTTACATTTTATTAGTAAATTGGAAAAGTGCACCCAACGAAACTTTATAATTATAAGACTTGTCACAAATCAACAACTTTGGAAATCAAAAGTCATATTCAATTCTCAATTTAATGTTTTAAGCAAGCGGCCAAAGTTACTGGCATTTGGGATGGTAACCAGGGACTTGTCGCTGTGATTAAAAATAAGGATTAACTGGACAAGGTATAGAACCTATTACTACCTCCTTTAATAATTTAGATTTCAATTTCCATAAACTTTGACTAAGACCCAGTTCTATTAAAGAGCTGAGCTCTGATATTCTGTGATTCCAGTGCCAGAACAAGGTAGTGGCTGTGTCCTAGAATTTATCAGAATTAACAGCAGAAACTATCACAGCAACAGATGGCATCCTAAAGCTCACAAAAGTTTAACAAGGAAGTGATTTCTTATAAGACTAACTTGAAAATTATTAGTTGTAGAGTGTTTCAGCTATGTTTTCTAAGGATTTGAATGTGTAAAACATATGGCAAAGCATTGGCAAATTAAGAAGAATGTGAACTTTTGGGGAGGAAAGTACCAGGAAAAATAAAATCTGCATTCCAACTAAACTCTGAGGATACAAAGAAGGGCAAAATCTTTATTCTACCAGCATTTTGTGATTCAATTTTCCAGTAATTTCTTCCTGTAAGTAATATGTATATCTACAAAACTTAAGATAACTCATGCTTTGAGATAAAAAAAAAAAAAAAACAACTTGTCTCTGTCTTAGAATCAATACTAAGTTCTAAGACAGAAGAGTGGCAAATTCAGCATTTGGGGTTAAGTGACTCGCCCTGGATCACACAGGGAACCTTGGGAATTTTCAGTGTGCTTGATTCACAACATGCCTGAGAGAGATGGATATATTTATCATCATTTTATAGATTAATCAACCAATCAACCAATTAGTATTTATTAAGTCCCTACTATGTACCATTGCTTGAGATGAAAAATGCCAAAGAATCAAGCATCTTCTTTTCTAAAAAAGTTTGTATTCTTTTAGGGAAATAAATATACATATCAATAAATATAATAAAAATGTAAGCTACATTATAGGAACAATTGATACAACTGATAAAATGTAATATATTTTTCATTTGTAATGCAAAATATTTTAAATAAATATGTAATATTTCATTAAAATAAATACAAAATAATAAAATTAAAAGCAATTAATGGGGCATTAGCAATCGGGAGCCTCAAGAAAAAGCTGCATGGGGATGGCCTTTCTTGAATTTAGACTTTACCGAAGAGGATTTTATGTGGTGTACCTGAAGTAGGTGTTCATTTTAAGCATGATGAATGGCCAGGCGTAAGGCAAGAATGTAGGGCATAATATGGGATATGTGAAAATGGAGTTTGGCTGGATTCCAGATGGCCAGGAAGTGATTAATGTATAATGAAAATGGAAAGATTTCCTAGCTGTTTGACCCTGGGTAAGTCACATAACTCTCATTGTATAGCCCTTACTGCTCTTCTGCCATAGAACTAATATACTATTAATTCTAAGACAGAAGGTAAAGGTTTAATTTTTTAAATGGAAAGATATTTAGGGATCAGACTCTAAGAGCTTTGGAAGGGCAAGTAGAAGAATTTCTATTTTATCCTGGAGACAATTGGGAGCCATTTGAGATTATTGAATGTAGGAGTGACAGTATATGATGAATGAGAAAAAAAAAGAGATAAGAGAGTTTTGCATAGATGATAAGGCACAGGAATTGAAGTAAAGAAGACCTGAGTTTATTAAATCTTATATCAAATACTTAGCATCTATATGTCTAGACAAATCAGCTAATCTGACTATGCCTTAGTCTCCTCATCTATAAAAGGAAGAGGTTGCACTTGATGGCATTGAAGATCTCTTCCAGCTCTACATCTAAGATCATATGGCCTTATGGTGGAGGTAGAAATGAAAAAGCTTGGCAAGTCATCTGGAGTAAGGGAGAGTGAGGAGTTGAGAATACACTGAACTTTGGAACCTGGGAGATGAAGAATTGTGGTGCTTTTGATGGAGATAGGGAACTTTGGAAGAAGGATGGGCTTGGCTTCAGGTAGGATAGGTACCATACCTACCTCACCAGCAGAGCTTGCTTGCTGTACTGACAAAAGACAAGATGGTATGGGGTTGGGGGTGGGGGGGATTGAGCTGCATTTGGCACCAGAAAGACTTAGCCTCATGCTGGGCAAGTGGATTAACTTTCTTGAGCCTTGCTTCCCATAATATCTCTATCACTGCTATTGTCTGAGGCTGATTCAGTCTTATCTTTTGGTAGTTTGGGTATGAAAATGGGTGGGGAGTTTTAGAAGTGAGAGGAGATGGCAAAATGCTTGCTTCTTTCAGTCAAAAGAGCAGCAACAGCAGCAGCAGCAGCAGCAGCAGCAGCAGCAGCAGTAGTAGTAGTAGTAGTAATAGTAGTAGTAGTAGTAGTAGTAGTAGTAGTAGTAATGGTGGTGGTAGAAGTGGTAGAATTAGCAGCAGCAGTAGCAGTAACAGTAGTAAGTAGCAGCAGCAGTAACAGTAGCAGCAGCGGCAACAACAGCAATAGCAATAATTTTATTAGTGGGTAGTCATATATTTCATTTGTTAGTTAATACGCTCTTCACATTCTCAGAAGAACCCTGTGGGATAGATGCTATTACAATCCCCATTTCATAGCTGAGGAAATTGAGGGACAAGGAGGTTCAGTTCTTTCACATGGGCACAGAGCTAGTAAAACTATGAACATTTGAACTCAGATCTTTCTGACTCCATGTGCAGGGCTCAATCCACTGAAGAAAGGGTTTAAATAATGACTTAATAGAAGAAGAGAATAATCTATAAGTATAAGGGGATTAGGGATAGGAAAAAAAGTAAACTTGGGGGATGGAAGTCAAGCTACCTTGAAGTCATTTATCATCTCTCTGCTGCTAATTACTTTAATCTCAGTGTCAGAGTCTGTTGCTGTATCACCTCCTACCTGTTGGATAGTCTGGATAGAAATCTCAAGTTTAGTGCATCTGAAAGTAATCTCATTGCCATTTCCTCATTATAAATAATAATGATAATGATAATGACAAAAGTTGGTATTGGGGTGATGTCCATATTCATCAGTTTTCAATAATCTTTATCTGACATTTTGTAATCAATGTTCTCTCCCTCCTTGACACCTTCTAATTGTTTAAATAGGGAGAGAAAGGTGGAATAATCTACTTTCTCCTACTTGATTATAATCAAGACAGGAATCTCCAGAAAGATTCATGCTTTTAGAAGGTAATATCCTCTCATGACTACACACACACACACATTCACATATTTACACCACGTATAAATTTGTGACATATATTTGTACATATATTTACATATGCATACATGTTTTGTACATATATATTTACATATGCATACATGTTTTCCAAGACTATTAAAACCAGCTCTATAATTAACCATATGAGAGCCAGTTCCTTTAAGGGAGTAAATCTATGGGGTCATGTAAAGAGTCTTATCTTCACCCTTGTAAGTAGCTTTGTCTATACTTCCCACTGTTCTCATACAACCTGCAGGTCCAATTTAGTATTAAAATTACCACTTGAAACCATTAAAAAAAGCTTCAGGATTACTTACATGAGTGTTCCAATAATTAGTTGGTTGATGCTGTCCTTATTGGTGGCTTGCTGGCTCCAGCAATAATTTCCCATCTAGCTGGTGGTACTTACCTAGAGAAGGCCATCCTTATGAAGTGATAAATTTCTCAGTACAATTTGTGATTTGTACTGATTATTTGAGAACTTTATTTAAACATGGGGACTACTTATTTTGCCACAAAAAAAGTGTATGGTAAATAAAAATATATGGAAATGTCATTTCACCTAGAACGATTTCTTTAGTTGTCACTCTTAAAGGAGGACTGCAATTGATAAAAGTCAAAGATTGTTTTTTTTGTTTGTTTCCTGTGTGGTTCCTATGACTTTCTGCCCAAGAATGAACTGAGAGTTCTACAGTTTCTTTGCATTGAACACATTTAATAAAGATAAATCATCTTCCAGAAGTGAGATTTTTATGCTAAGCAGGCTTTGGGAAATTGTAGAGATCCCTTAATGACCCTAAATTACTCCCTGAAATTTTTGACATCAATGTTTTTCCTACACTGTTATATGATGATGTGATGGAATATTATTGTACTATAGGTGGTTTTAGAGTTGTAAAGATCCTAACAAGGCCATTGAATCTAACCTACTTATATTACATTTGAGGAAACTGAAGGTTATTAATGTTTGACTAGGTTTCCAGAACTAGTTAGCATCTAATATAGGATTTGCATACAGATCTTCCTGATTCTGAGTTCAACATTCTATAAGTCACAGGTAGCAAGCAGTATTTTTTTAAATTACCCTATGATTCTGATTTATATCTGCACATTCAGATGCAATTTTTAATTATGTCTATCATTACCCTAAAGACAAAGTTTTGGCAAGGAAAAGGAAAATGACAATTTTCAAGAAGATCTTCCTGTACTGAGAAAAGTACAATATTCAACTGAATAACATATGTCTAACATGTACATCTTTACAAGGTATAGGAGCAAGACCTTTCTTGAAGCTGCACCTTTTGTTGATGTCCTCCAAGGGAGTACTTACACCTGAATTATAGCATGTCAGGTTTGCTTTCTAAGTTGCAGAAAAACTGCACACTTTAATTAAATTTTAAGTGTCCACCAGGAACAATAATATTATATGAGACATAGCCAATCACATACTTGAATCCATAGTAATTACTGACTGGTGCTATTTTTTCTTTTAAGTAATCAAGTAAGGGGGGGTATAAATGATCATATATAACTATATATTCTTGCATATTTATAAACCAGGTTACCACAAACATGTTTATTTAAAATACTTTAGTACACCTAATAAAGTGTTTAGTTCTTTTGCTATGTGTCATTCCTTAGTCTTACATGAAGAAAACATTTCTTCTACACTTTAAGAAAGCACAAATAAAATAAAAGAATTTGCACTAATTTTTGTTGTTCAATACAATTCTGTAACAAACCTATTTTGGGTGTATTTGGGGAAGAAGAATTTGGGTCCTCTATGAAACTGTTCCTTCCAACTGAAGCAACAAGGTTCAACCTAATACCGATAGATAGATAGATAGATAGATAGATAGATAGATAGATAGATAGATAGATAGATAGAGATAGATATGTTTAGATAGATATGTCTATATAAACATTAATAAAACATAATAATATAGTTATATACTAGTAAAGGCAAACAAGACTTTGTCCTAAGACATTATCATCTGAAGGTTGTTATAATCCTTCAGTATGCCCATACAGTACTCTGTGTCTCTGCCCTCAGCTCATGTGCCCCAGCATCCTTTCACCATCACACCTATATCTAAGAGCACAATTTAGCTACTAAACTTGTGGGTACACAGACTAATCCCTTTCCCATAATGACTCATTAGACTATCCTTTGTCCTGCATTCCATATCATCCTGTCCTTAGTGTCACTCTGCCACATTCCCAAGAATTTTTGACCCAGGATAAAGAATTCCAGGGACAGCTAGGTGTCACAGTGGATAAAGTAGCAGTCCTGGAGTCAAGAAGACTCATCTTCCTGAGTTCAAATCTGGCCTTAGACATTTACTAGTTTCATGACCCTCAGCAAGTCACTTAATCCTGTTTATCTTAGTTTCTCCATCTGTAAAATAAGATGGAGGAGAGAATAGCAAACCACTCCATTATCTTTGCCAAGAACACCTCATTATTGAGATCATTAAGAATTGTACATGACCAAAAATGACTATACAAAAAAAGAATTCCCACTATAGGTACTCTTTTAGTAGACTATTTGGGAATAACTGGTTTTACACAATTCCTACCTTTGAGCCTCATTTTACTCATCTATAAAATAACAAAGAAGGATTAGTAGACTTCCAAAGTCTTTTCTGGTTTGAGTATTCTGTGAAAACTGTAAATTTCACTGGCAGGTTATATTGCACAATTATAAAAATGAATAAAAGTTGAGGTTGGGATGAGGTCCATATTCATCAATCAATCAATCAATCACAAAAGAAATGCTATATCAGAGAAGGCATCAAATACTACAAAACTGCCACCTGGTGGACAGCTCTGCTGGTTTACTCTTGCCTAGGGTCTCTTAGCTTCTCAACTCATTTCTAGGTTTTATCCTTACTGAGTTGAGAGGGAGGGATGATGTGAATCAGTCAGGCTTAGGCAAGTGTCCATTACAAATAGCTGGGTTAGTGGCAGATAGAAGCAACTGCTTGTTTCTCAGGGGTCGGCTGAGTTGCCTAAATTACTGGTGGAAAGAATTCAAGTGGCAAACAGAGCATAAGCTGAGGGAGTTCTCTTCACATGACAGAAGGATAGTACATGATAAAAAAGATAGCAAATAGTGAACATTCAAAGTGACAGCCATTTTTATATGGAAGTCAATATTGATATAGAAGTTTGAACCAGGATTTAAAAAACCTACCATCTGCCTCAAAATCTTCAAACTGTGCCTACCTTTTGACTCAGCAATACCTCTACTAGGTTTGCATCTGGAAGAGAACAAGACCTACTTGAAAATGACCTACTTATACAAAAATATTTATAGCAGGTCTTATAGTGTGACAAAGAACTCAATGCTAAAGAGACATCCATCATTTGGGGAACAATTGAATAAGTTGTTGTATATGATTGCACCTGAATACTATTGTTTCAAAAGAAATGGCAAATAAGACACACACACACACAACACCTGAAAAGACTTATAAATGATGGAAAATGAAGTGGGCAAAACCAGGAGAACATTATAAACAGTAGTAGCTATACTATTGTTTCAAAAGAAATGGCAAATAAGACACACACACACGCACACCACCTGGAAAGACTTACAAATGATGGAAAATGAAGTGGGCAAAACCAGGAGAACATTATAAACAGTAGTAGCTATAAAGGATGATGATCAGTTATGAAAGACTTAACTATTATCAGCAATGTGGGGATCCAAAACAACTATAAAGAACTCAGGAATAAAGGCTTTCTGCAACCATATGAGAGGCTGAATAAGGATTTAAGTAGGTCACTCTTTTTTCCTCAATGAATTTTTCTCTAATGTAAATGATATGTGTCTTGTTTCACAACAGCATGAATGTGGAAATATGAATTATATGATAACTTGTGTACAACTAATACCATATTACCTACTATCTTGGGGATAGAAAAGGTATGGAGAGAACATGGATGGCTAAATGTTAAAAATTATTATTAAAAATTATTTTGACATGCAAAATGGAAAAAAAACTAAGCCATCCTCCTATGTGAGTCATCAAGGCTCCTCTTGAACTGGTCCAATGATCAGAAGTGCATTTATCTATTTGGTTGGTATATTCTAAATGCAAATGCTTCCACCTAAATAGAATGCTTCTAATCTTTATTACACATTATGGCCCTATAAGTTTTGGAAGCTTTGCTTATGTGACCTGCTAAATCTTCTTCCTTCTAGGTTTAACATTTGCAATTCTTTCTTTGATGTTTACTTGATAGGATTCTGGATTCATTTATCATCCTGGTCATTGTCCTACAAACTTATTCTAATTTGACTAGAATTCGTATTTATCCTAAAGAGTGGATTCAGAACTGAGCATCATATTCTAATTCCATTCTCTACAATTAAGGATACAATTGGACTATTATAGTCCTTGCTCAGGACATTATATTTCTATTAATGAATCCTAAGATCACAATGGTCTTTTCTCTCTCTCTCTCTCTCTCTTTTTTTTTTTGGTTTTTATTCATCACCTATTAACATCGACTCATAATGAGTTTTAGACCAGAGTCCTGTCTTTTCATGAGAAATAATGTCTTTAAAAAGAAAAAAAAAACCTTACTTTCCGTCTTAGAATCTATACCATATGTTTGTTCCAAGGCAGAAGAAGAGTGGTAAAGACTAGGTAATGGGGGCCAAGTGACTTGCTCAGGGTCACAAAACTAGGAAGTGTTTGAGATGACATTTGAACCCAGGGCCTCCAATCCCCAATCCTTATTCCTTACTCTCAATTATTTAAGCCACCTAGATACCCCAGCAATGTCTTTTTAAAATTTAATAAATTAAAAAAAAACTTTTCTTTATATTTTTTTTCTTTTTAGAAGACTTTGTTTTACAATATATTCTGATCTGGTCCACTACTCAGCAAGTCATATCTTGCAACACAAAAATTTAAGTTCAGTAAAACAAATCAATACACATCAATTGAATAGGACAAAATATAGAAAGGTCCATTCCCATCGATCCCTATATCTACCAGAAAATAAGGTAGTCTCTTCTTTGGAGACAATCTTGGTTATTAGAGTCATTCAGAATAGTTTCATTTATTTTTGTTCTTTCCATTTATGCAGTAATCCTATAAATAGTTTTTCCTACTTTTATTTACATTGCTTTCCATTAGTTTGTATATATTCTGATGCTTCTCTGAATTTCGTGTGTTCCTTTCTTATTGCATAGTGATGTACTAATACATTCATGTATATATGTCTATTTAGCTATTCTTCACTGAAGGACATCCATTTTGTTCATTTTATTTTGCTACTACACAAAGTGCAACTACAGATATTTTGGTGTCAAGTAGGCTTTCTTTCTTCACCCTTCTTAATGAATATATCCAGCAGAGGGATCTCTAGATCAAAGGGTATGAATATTTGAATCACTTAGTATAATACCAAATTGTTTTCTAGAATAAGTAGGACAATTCACACGTGAAATGCTTTTTAGTAGTAACTCATACATGATATATAATTAATCAGTTGATTTTTAAAAATTTAATATGTAGAATTTCACATTTATTCCTGTTAAACCTGTTGTTCTTCAATTTAATCTATCAGCAAATATTTATTAAGGACATGTACCTGCCAGACACTGTGCTAAAAACTGGAACTACAAAAATAAAAATATCGTATGCCCTCGAGGAGCTTACATCCTCAATCCATTATTCCAGTCTGTTTTCAAACAATAGCTATCCCTGTGAGCTTCAAATAATCTACACATTTTATAAGTATGTTATCTGTCTTAATGTAAGTCATTTATCAAAATGCCAATGCCAAAGGGGTCAAGGGCAAAAACCTGTGACTTTCTAAAGATTGATTGATACCAATTCATTATATGTTCTGTTTCTAGAAATGAGATTTTTTAAAGATGCAAATGGGGCAAATCAAAGTCATTTGTTATCCTTATATAATATCATGGAAGCTTAGAGTAAGAATAAAATTCTAAGGCTAGAAAATCACTTAGTCTAACATTAAACTATTCATGCTGTTTTTGGAGATGATTTTTTTCTTTTACATCATTAGTGTTTGTACAAGTAGTTGTTCCATTGTAGTATTTTAAATTTATAGCAAAGTTATCAAAATAGAAAATAATTTTAAGCCATTTAAACAACTATATACCTAAGCCCTATATCAGTAGAAGACTACCCAAAGGATAAAATATCTTTGAGTAGTGTGAAAGGGAATTTTTTAATCTAACTTCTCCTTTAGAAATTCTGGGTTGGTGACTCAAGGATTTTGACTTTGGCAACTGACTTGAATTGAGAAGACTCTGGCCAGAGACACTGGCCTTTCACCTCTTCTCCTGTCTTTGGTGGGATGCTCTCTTTGGTGAGGCACTCAAATCTGGACTTAGTTAATTTAGCTAGGCAATATTTTCTACCCCCTTCCTACATTTCCCTCTTTACTATCACTACCCTGCAGTAATAAAGCTACTAAAGCTACTAACATCCTCATGACTGAAGAGTTAATTTTATAAAAGGCGACCACAACAATTCTTTTTAATCCTTATTATTTTTGTCAAACCAAATTTTAATTATGACATTTGGCCACCCAATTTTAATTATTACAGTAGGATGGACGAAGTTATAACTAGCCAGGGGTAACTAAGTCTTCAGTCTAGAACACAATATCTAGGGTATCACACATCCTTCCCCTAACATAACACCCATCCCAGTGGACTCAGCTACTGATTTTCCTGACCTTCAAACTACTATTTCCCCATAAGAACCACCAAGACCTTTTCCTAGGCCTTTCTTCTTCCTGGGCCTTACAACCTGAGATTCATCATCAAGCCTATGTACCTCTACCAGCTTGTATGCCCAGAATCAGTACAACATTAATGAAGAAATTACCAATCTCCACTTTCCTGAAAAAAGTACAGTTGGATCCTGACTAGAAAGTATAACAAATACTGTGTATTCATTGTTTGAGTTTGCAGTGTTTATTTTCATTGGTTTGGAACAAATTACCACATTTTCAATAATTATAACTTCAAATAAAGTAAACATGAATAAGTATGAATTTTTCTAAGAATCCATGATTCATGTAAACTTCCCCTATCCTCAGCAAGCCCCAAGTTCCTCTCCTTCCATTGTGCCTCTCAAACTTTCCTAAGGTATTGGAAAAAACACTCTGCTGAGTTCTGCCAACATTTCCTCCCTCTTGACTTTAAACTAATCCCTCAAATAGAATGTTAAAGTGGCAGAACCAACAAAAGGTCAGAGTGGGACATTTTTCTACCCCCAGACAACATAGGAGATTGTAAAGAGATCTGTTACTTAGGGGGAGGGTTCTGCTCCAGAGCCCATATTGATGAAATGCCATTGGTGGGATCATATGCTAGTAACAGAAGCAACAGCCTCTTTGAGAGCTCTTCAGCCAGAGGTGGTAAGTGAACTTGGCATTTGGTCAAAAAGAGATTCCAGGGTAAAGAATGTGCTAGCATTGGACTCAGGACAAGACCCTGTTTGGTGATGCCATTTCTTATATCTACTTCTGGATCATAGTTCCAGGAAAGAAAGGAAGAACACTTTTGGGAAAGAGGGAGTGAAAGCCCTGAGGAGGAGCATCACTTCTGGTACCAAAAGAAGAGGAAGTAGTATTGATTGAGAATGAGAAGCAGTATTGATTTAGTTCCCGAGGGATCAGGTGCTCTTCCTGGATAAAGAGCAGAGTGCAGATCCAGAGAGCAATGACCACACTTCTACAAACTGGTATAGCCCCTCCTAGCATGTGATGGACTCAAGGTTAAAACTGAAGCATACACTCTGGGACATGACAAAAATGAGGATTTGTTTTGCTTATTTCCTATAAAGATGTCATTCATTTTTTATGGTAGTGGAAGAGGGGAACTAGCTATATATAGTTTTGCAAAAGGGAAAAATGAGGGCCATTGTAGTATTTTTGAAAATGTATAAAGAGAATAGAAGGAAAAAATATCTTTGAAAGTTAAATAAATAAATGAAGCAGTTCTTCTGACACCAAAAAAACTCCTTTCCCCACTACAACATATTAACACCTCTGAATACTTAAGAGTGCTTATACCACAGAGTGCAAATCAGTTAAACTCTCTACTAATTTGTCTTTGGAAAATTGTATTTGAATGCTCTTATAGGCTCTATAAATACATACCAGAAATGTATGCAATTCAGAACTCAATAATTTAGTTACATTTGAAAAATCTAAAAAAGAAAACATAATTTGGGAACAAGTGAAAAAAATTTTGACTAAATCAAGGAAAATAACATAAATTACCTAAGCAGTGGGTGCTACAGGTAAGGGGGAGCAGCGTTGACAGATTTCCAGACCATCGGTATCCTAGGGAATTACAAAGATTGTTCAAATGAATATGACCTTTAGTTTTATGAAAGTTTCATGCTTTCTACTTTCCTCCTGAAAAGTCATTTTAAAGAGTGCTAAATCATAACACCACTTGGAAATTTTCCAAGTCCTAACATCCCAAATAGTGGCACTAATCAGAAAAGCAGAATGTTTTTGCAATTGCTTACTGTTTCAATGTTTTCTTCAGAGGATAAAAAAAATGATTGAAATGTTTCCAAGGTACAAAACTAATCTTACAATCCCAAGATTCCACTAAGATTCCACTCTATTTTTTTCCCTCTCAAGCAGCAATGTCTTCCTGAAATTATGCCATTGGGAGTTTTGTTATGGAAATGAACAGTGGCCTGATAATCAGAACAAACCCCACAATTATGACTAAAGAGTTTTTTGATGTGTAGACCTCCCTTAGAGAGTATAACTATAATATTATGGAAAGAAGAATTGAAATCACAGCCAAAATGCACCAACAATGATAATACAGTTAATAATCATCATTGTGAATTTAAAGATACATAAGGAGCAATATTTATTTTTAGGTCAAATATATAACTCTACCATAATACTATGATTTCTGTATTATCATTCTTGCAGATGACCCAATCAAATCTTGAATCTATGACATATTTTGTGCAAAAAAGATAATGTCAAGGAGGCTGGTGTTACCACCAGCACTGGAAAGTTCAAATTATGACATTTTGACTTATACAATGTCTACTAGAAAGCCAATGTGAGTCTATTCTGGCTCTTAGGGTAAAACTTCCATGGTCTAAATAATTGGAATAGTAATATACTATAAGAAATGAGTGAAAAGATTAATGAAAAGATACATAGAAAAGGAAGCAGCTAAGTGACTCAGTGGATAGAAAGCCAGGCCTTGAGACGGGATGCTCTGGGTTCAAACTTGTCTCAGGTACTTCCTAACTGTGTGACTCTGAGCAAGTCCCTTAATTAACTCCCATTACATAGCCCTTACCCCTCTTCTGTATTAGAATCAATACTTAATATTGATTCAAAGATAGAAAATAAGTTTTTATTTTAAAAGAGAGAGATAGAAAGACCTTTATGAACTGAACTAGAGTGAAGAAGTAGAACCAGAAAAATAATTTATATTATAGCATCAATATTATAAGAACTAAAAAAATAAATTTATGATCTTATAAGAAATGAAAAGAGTAGATACTACTATAAAATAAAAACTCTTTAGAAATAAACGACTTTTTAAAGCTCTATAAAAACTCTGATACAGTGGCCATCCAGAGGACTGATGGTTATCATATCCTGACAAAGTCATTCCAAAAAATAAAGGAAAAAGTACCTCTAAAATGGTTTTAAAGTTAACCTGTTGCTTGGGAACCCCACTCTAAGAAATGATCCTCTTAATTTTATCTTCTCACTTACTTGGAAATTAGAAATTCTGCTTAAATCTCCTTAAGAAAAGCATTTAAAAAAGGAATGATGAAATATACACATTCAGAGAAACTTATGAAGACTTATATAAACAAATACACAGTTAAGGGATCAGAACCAGGAAAAACTATGTATATAATAACCATATTAACACAAAGAAAAACAACTTTGAAAATCTTATGAACTATGACAAATGTAATGATGAACAATAACTGCAAAGTACTGATAAAGCACTGATGATGGATTCCATTTAGCACAACAACGATGCACAAACAGGAAAGAATTAAAAATAAATTTTCAGTTATGAACAATGAAAGGTCTGTGACCATGCTTCTTTTTTATGAAAGCTTTGACTTTTTTAATGTAGGAGATAGAAAGGAGAGTGGCTAGAGACAATAATGCCAAAATAAATCATGTCATTGAAGCATTTTTTTTCAAAGCATAGAAGAGACAATAGAAGAAAATTTAGATGGAGAAACAAAAGAAAAACAGCTATGAAACTAATTTGTTCAGTCAGTCAAATAGCATGTGCTAATGCTTAGAATGCAAAGAATATAACACTGCCTTTTCTCAAGGAGCTTATAATCTAAAGCAGACTTAAAGGTAGCCAGGAGATAGAAGAGAAGAGGAAGAGGATTCCAGAAATGGGACAAAAACAGTAAAAATACATAGATTCAGGAGATTGAATGGCTTGTTTGAGGAACATTTTGTTCAGAGAAGCAGCACATCAGGGTAAAAACCAGAAAAACTAGGTTTAAGCTCTATCTTATCTGGGAGTTCAATATTTCAACGAAATTACAGGTCAAATCATTATCTCTTTCATCTATAACCTGACTCAATAAATGATATGTTTATCCCAGAGAATGATGATATTTCGATTCTTTATTTCACATACATAATATGTATAATGAATATTGATTAAGCAAGCATTCTGTGTTCACTATAGATATTAAGTGTCAACAACATTCATGGCCCTTACTAAAAACATGCATTTATTCTTAATTGTTACTTATTAGTTAACTCAATTTGCTGCTGTAATTTTCTTTACTAATGGCTGCTTTAGTTCTTGACAAAACCATAATTTTATCACATCTGACAGCCTTCCTTATGATTATATTTGATTGCCTATTAAATTCTCCTACAATTTTTCTAACCTCATCAACAATGAGATCTTTTGAGCAGTGATGATCATCATATGGAGAGTGGGGTGTATTCCTCTCCCCTATGCATAGTTATATAATTAACAGTTAAGAATTTACTATTAAAAATTCTATTATTTTATTGTTAAAATATTTATAGTAACATTTAATGTGACAGATAAACCACAATAAAAAGACACAATTCATATTTTCAACACACTCTAAATGAATTAGTTGATGCCATCAGAGAATCTTAGAGCCATACTTTAGATGAGAATGGAAAAATGAATACACATTGTTATATAAAAAAAGTAAAAGATTTTTTTAAATGTTGTTGGGGTTAGGTAATAGCAGTATGGTTGCGTCAGAAAGGATTTGAAATGAATTGCAGATTCTAAGAGGTTGAGTTGAGAAGAAAGATCTTAGGTCTTATAAATTTCTCAACAATGTGAAAGGGATTAAAGTGTAATGAGTGTAGAAAGATTGTGTGGGGCTTCACATGCCAAACAGAGTTTTATGTTTGATCCTACAGTTAAAAGGAAATTAGTGGAGTTGATTTTATTGGAGAGTGACATAGTCAGATGATGTATGTTAGGGAAATGATATTAGGACAATGGTTGTATAAAGGATGAATTAGAACAGACAGTGAATTGACTCAAAGAGATTAATTAGGAGGTTACTGCAAGAGTGCAGGTGACAAGTGATGAGGACTAATCCAGGGTAGGAGCTTTGTGAATGGAGAGAAGGGGATATTAATGAGAGATGCTATGGTGGCAGAAATGACAAGTGGACAAGTAATAGGATTTATGAGGTACCTATTTAGTAGATTGGATAGAATGCTAGATTTGCAGTGTGGAAACCTGAATTCAGATCCTGCCTCAGATCATTACTAGCTGTGTGACCCTGAACAAGACATTTAAATTCAATTATGTCATCTGTAAAATTGTGATAAAATAGTACCTATCTCACAAGGTTTTAGGAGGACCAAATGAAGTAATATAAATAAGTCATATTGCAAAGCTCCAAGTGTTATATAAAGGTTAGCTATTCATATTATAACTTCTTATATGATATTATAACATTATGACTTCTATAAAGTGGACTGAAAATGAGAATTTAATGATGATATTGAGGTTTTGAATCTGGGTGATTAGAAGGATAATGGTGTCCTCAACAAAAATAGGAAAGTTTGAAATAGAAGTGCATTTAGGGAGAGAGATAATGAGTTCAGTTTTAGACTGATGAATTTGGGAATTCTCAGAGACATTCATTTTTAAATGTAGAGAAAATCGCTTATGATGGGTGACGAGCTCAGGAGAGAGCCAAGGATAAAACAGATAGCTCTAAGAATAATCAGCATATATAAGA
This sequence comes from Gracilinanus agilis, assembly GCF_016433145.1. Lineage (NCBI taxonomy): Eukaryota > Metazoa > Chordata > Mammalia > Didelphimorphia > Didelphidae > Gracilinanus > Gracilinanus agilis. The sequence goes on from NC_058133.1 coordinate 450,900,026, forward strand.
CAATTAAATGTATATGACCTGATGGCATCACCAAGAGAGACAATGTAGAGAAAGAAGATTCAGGGTAGGACCTTGGAGGCATATCCATTAGTAAGGAAGTATATTTTAGATTATGATCCAGCAAAGGAAACTGAGATAGAATTGTCAGACATGTCCAAGGATGTGCTATCATTTTTCTTTGTCCTATCCATCAGTAAACCTGGCACAAAAAGGAATGATAATTATACTATATAAGTTAATATAATACAGTTGAAAGAATGCCAAAGTTGGAGTCAGAAAGCCTTAGGTAAATTCAAACTCTATCATTCACTACATGTATGATCTTGAGGAAAGCATTTAACCTTTCATAGTCCTCAGTTGGTCTAAATCAGTGGTTCCCAACCTTTTTTGGCCTACCGTCCCCTTTCCAGAAAAATATTACTTAACACCCCTGGAAATTATTTTTTTATTTTAATAGCAATTAATAGGAAAGATAAAGGCACCAGGAGGTGGTGGCACCCACTTTGGGAATCACTGGTCTAAATTATAATTTCCAAGTCTCAACCTATGATTTATGAGTTAATAATTTGTTCTTAATTAAACTATGATAATTTTAGTGACCATTACTTCCTTTGTAAAAAACTTATAAGCTATCTCCTTAAAAATATATTCTAGAATTTTACCTGAATTTAAATCAACTTCACAGGCATATAATTCTATGATTCTATGAGGTGGAAATGGATTAAGGGTTGAGTGAAGGCTAATATAGAATTTTTACTCTGTTATATAACAAACACAAGGCTATGTAATTAGGAATTGCATTTATCATCAGAGTTCATATCCCAGGAGTGAGGCCGATTGAACCTGGCCTTAGAATTTAAATTTCTATTAGATCCTATGGCAGCAATGCAGAAAATATGACCAGAGTAAGAAGATGGAAGAAGGAGCAAGAAAAACAAGAAATGTGAGTAGAGATGGTACAATGCTTTGAGTCATTGAATCTATACTCCCCAAATCCAAAGGGTATGCTATATTGTTAGATTGTTTCTGGGTTGGTCTTTTCCCCCTTTATTACAATTTCTCCTTTAGAGAATGGTCATTTCCTTCTTGGGTTCCCATCCTTTACACTTCAGTAGTCAATGATTTTATACATAAATAAAGGTCGCTACATGATACAGCAGAGTGAGCAGAAAACAAGAAATCTTCGAAAGCAACCCACTGAAAATTAATAAACTTCTGTCTACCTCCATTTCTTCAACTACAAAATAGGGACAGTGGCAAAACTTAACTCCTAGGATTGTTGTGAGGATCCAATAAGATGATATTTATAAAGCATAGATAAGATAGTAGAGTACAGGCTAGGACTAAGCTGAACTCCTCCAAAATTCCCCTCTAAAGATCTGATGGGTAGCTGCAACCGTAATAGCAGCAACTTCCAACAGGAGAAGCTTCAGATGCTTTCAACCCAGAGATGGTAAGGGAGTTGGACAACTGGTCAATAAGAGATTACAAGGAAACCTTTGCTAGCACTGGGTACAGCTAGCTCTGATTGGTAACTCTGTTATACATAAGCTATTCTGAATAATGGTTTCAGAACAGAAAAGAAACCACTAAAAGTGGTTTCAGGGGAACAAAGCTTTCTTCCTGGTTAAAAAACTAGAGCATAGGCCAGAAAAGCAGCAAACACAACTCATCCAGGAAAACAACAAATTGCAACACTGAAAAAAGTGCAGAACCCTCAAACTAGAGTTGAAAATAATAGCACAAAAGAGCCTGAAACTTGTTACAGTGCATGCCCACACTCGAGTGAAGAAAGCCTAAATTTTACATGAAGTTCAAAGTAAAGAAATGGTTTGGGAAAATGAGTATACAACAACGAAAGAGAATTTGACCATAAAAAATGAGTATACAACAACAAAAAAGAATTTGACCATTAAAAAAATCTATCATGGTGGAAGGTAAGTCAAGACACAAACTTTGAAGAAGACAGCAATGTGAAAACAGATATAATCAAAAATCCAGAAAAGAATGCTTATTGGAACCAAACTCAGCAAGAATTGCTGAAAGAGTTAAGGAAAGAGATGAGAGTGATAGAGAAAATTTTTGGAAAACAAATGAGTGATCCAAGAAAATAATTAAAAGAGAATTAATAGCCTAGTAAAAGAGGCACAAAATAAAAAAGAAAATACCTTTAAAAAACAGAATTAGGGGGCAGCTATGTGGCTCAGTGGATTGAGAGACAGGTATGGAGACAGGAGGTCTTGGGTTCAAATGTGTTCTTAGATGCTTCCTAGCTTTGTGACCCTGGGCAAATTCCTTTACCACCATTGCCTAGCCCGTACCACTCTTCTGCCTTGGAACAAGCATATTATATTGATTCTAAGGCATAAGGTAAGGGTTTAAAATTAGATAGAACTGGCCTAATGCTACAATGTGTGAAAGATTCACTGATAAAAATAATCCCTTTAAAAACAGAATCAATCAAATGGAAAAAGAGGGCTGAAAGTTCACTGAAGAAAACCATTTCTTAAAAATTAGAAAATAGAGAGTAATGACTCCCTGAGACTTCAAGAAGCAATAAGACAAATGATAGAAAAAATTAGATGAAAATGTGAAATAACTCACTGGAAAAACAACTGACCTAAAAAGTAGATCAAACAGAGATAATTTAAAAGTTATTGGACTACCTGAATGTCATGATCAAAGTGGGGGAAAAGAGCTTAGACAACATATTTTAAGAAATTATCAAGGAAAATTGTCCCAATATCTTAGATCCAGAATATATAATAGGTATGGATGGAATCCAGTGATCACCTCCTGAAAGAGAGCTCAAAATGAAAAATCAAAGAAATGGTCAAATTCCAGAGCTCCTAGGTCAGAGAATATAATGCAAGTAGCCAGAAAGAAACCATTCAGGTATCATAGAACAACTGATAGGTTCACATGAGATTTAGTAGCTTCCATTATTCCTTATGTGAAAAATTCATTTGGAACTGGACCTTTTTAATATTTGACCTTCCTTGTGGAATGAATCAATGATGAATACCGTGTGTGTGTGTGTGTGTGTGTGTGTGTGTGTGTTAAGAAAGAGAGAGGGGAGGGACAGGTTAAGAAAAAGCAGAATGTGATATAAGAGTGGGCAGATTGGAGGAAGCAGTGATCAGAAGCAAGACATTTTTTGAGGAGGAACAGAATAAAAAGAAAAGGATAAACAATGGAGGTAGATAGTAGAATAAATTTCAAATCAGAATCCAAAGATATATTGGGTACTAGATACATACTTGAGCCAGAATGACATATACTGAGTTGAAGAGAAGGGCTGGAGCAGTTTATTATGCTTCAGCTGAAGTGAAGAGGGCAAGGTGGCAACCATGATCTCAGACAAAGCAAAAGCAACAATAGATCAAATTGAAAGAGGGAGTCTACATTTTGATAGAAGGTACTACAGAAAATGAATATTCTTAATTACATCAAATTGCTTTGATTATGACTTTAATTCTTAAATATATAAAGTCTGAGTCAAATTTATGTAGTGAGAACCATTCCCAATAGATAAATGATCAAATAATATGAGCAGACAGTTTTCATAAGTGAAAAATCGAAGTTATCTATAATCAAATGAAAAAATATTTTAAATCACTATTGATTAGAGAAATTCAAATTAAAATAACTCTTAAATACCATCTCTCACTATCAGAAATAACAAATTCTGGAGATGGTGAATGAAAAATTGGTATATTAATGAATTGTTGGTAGTTGTAAACTGTTTCGACCATTCTGGAGAACAATTAGGAACTATCAACAAAGGATTATAAAACTGCATACTCTTAGACCAAATAATACCACTACTAATTCTGTCTCCCTGAAAAGATTATGAAATGAAAAAGATCCCTTCATACAAAAATATTCACAGCAGCTCTTTTTGTGGTAAATAATTGGAAATTGAGGGGATGCTCATCAATTGCTCTGAAAAAAGATGGTAAGAACTATATGAACTGATGCAAAGTGCAGTGAAAAGTACCAATAAATCATTGCACACAGTCACATCAATGGTGTAATGATAAACTGTGATTTAGCTAATATGATCAATACGATGATTCAAGAACTAATAATGAAAATTGCTATCCAACTTCAGAGAGTGAACTGATGAATTCTGTATGTAAATTGAAGTATAATCTCGCTTTATTTCTTACTTTTTTATGATATGAGTAAGGTGGAAATAAGTTTTGCATGAGTTCACATGTGTAATTGAAATCATGTAGCTTGCCTTCTCAGTGGGTGGAGGAGTGGGAATGAAGGAGAGAAGCTGAAATTCAAATTTCAGAAAGAAAAGAATGTTTAAAATAAATAAATAATGAATTCAGCCAAAAAAAAAACAAACCATTTTGTAAATTACTTAGCAGAACTTCTATCACATACTGAAAGTTTAATAAATCTTTATTTTCTTCTTTCCTTCTATTGAGTATAATAGTTCCAAAATAGTAGTCCTCTTGACTTAATATTAGAAAAATTTTAAGCATCATTCCAACAACATGCAAATTCTCTGTCATTTGATCCTCTAGAGAAGATCCAAGTGGAGAAACTCTCTAGAAATCTCTCTGACCTTTTAGAGAAGTCCTAGTAAATGTCTAGTCACATATAATTCATCTCTTTCTACATCTTCTAAAAATTGTAACCAAATGGGCACTGCAGACTAAAGAGTGTGTCAACAGATTGCCCTAGTGTTTCACTTACTGTCCTCTAAATTTATTAGTTTCAAACATTCTTCCCTGGTGCCCAATGCTATATCTATGTTTGTCTCTTTGTATTGAAATGCATAAAGGGAGGGACACACTATCAAGTTTTTGTATATGTATCCCTCTCACTGAAGCAAATCAAAACATCAGTCATTTTTTAAATGCCTACTATGGGCCAAGTGTTTTGCTAAGCATTAATTTAGTACAATACTTGGTACATAAGAGGAACACAATCAATGACTTTTTTTTATTTTTATTTTATTTTTTTAACATTTATTAATATTCATTTTCAACATGGTTGCATGATTCATGCTCCACCTTTCCCCTTCAAAACCCCCTCCAGTACCCCCCCACCCATGGCCGATGCACATTTCCACTAGTTTTGTCATGTGTCCTTGATCAAGACCAATTTCCAAATTGTTGGTGGTTGCATTGGTGTGGTAGTTTCGAGTCCACATCCTCAATCATGTCCACCCCGACCCATGCCTTCAAGCAGTTGTTTTTCTTATATGTTTCCTCTCCTGCA
>NC_058133.1:450909913-450910360 GCF_016433145.1 Gracilinanus agilis
TCTCAGTTTTGAACTCTTCCATAGCTTGTGAGGAGTTTTCCTTATTTGAGGAGGGTCCGGATGCTTGTTTGTTCTCCTCCTCTGTTTGCTTGGTTGTCTGGATTTTCTCTGTGTCAAAGCTGTCGAGTGTTAAAGACCTCTTTTTCTTGTTGTTATTCTTTCTCTTCTGAACTTCCTGAGACTGAGTAGCCATCATTACCCCAGCAGCTTCTCAGATTTATCCTCACGCTCAGTGTCTGTCCGCGATCTATTGGCTCCTGAGGTCTGAGTTCTGGTTTTTTCCAAGGTCAAGCCCCCTGGTGGACCCCCTTGCTTGATCCTCTGCTGGAGGCTTCTTTACAAGTCTCAGGGCGCTGCTTCCATAGTCGTATACCCGTCCACACTGGTTCCCCACTTAGGCTTTAGTTCCTGGCTGTGTCTGCCTCCACCCACGCCTCCGCAGTGCCT
>NC_058133.1:450910456-451008124 GCF_016433145.1 Gracilinanus agilis
ATCTCAGTTTTGAACTCTTCCATAGCTTGTGAGGAGTTTTCCTTATTTGAGGAGGGTCCGGATGCTTGTTTGTTCTCCTCCTCTGTTTGCTCGGTTGTCTGGATTTTCTCTGTGTAAAAGCTGTCGAGTGTTAAAGACTTCTTTTTCTTGTTGTTATTCTTTCTCTTCTGAACTTCCTGAGACTGAGTAGTCATCATTACCCCAGCAGCTTCTCAGATTTATCCTCATGCTCAGTGTCTGTCCGCAATCTATTGGCTCCTGAGTTCTGAGTTCTGGTTTTTTCCAAGGTCAAGCCCCCTGGTGTACCCCCTTGCTTGATCCTCTGCAGGAGGTTTCTTTACAAGTCTCAGGGCACTGCTTCCACAGTCGTATACCCGTCCACACTGGTTCCCCACTTAGGCTTTAGTTCCTGGCTGTGTCTGCCTCCACCCACCCCTCCGCAGTGCCTACGCTCTGCTCAGCCTGCGCTCTGAGCCCTGCGTCCTGCTCCCGCGCTCAGATTTCGCCTGCGTTTTTTGGCTTAATGGGGTCCTAAGTCTTGCTGCTCTCAGGAACAGGCCCCGGAGCTGCCAATGACTGGATGGGTGCCCCAAACTTGCTCTATTTCTTTTTAGCTGGCTTCAGAGCTATAGGTGTTGTGTGTGGAGGGGGTGGGGGTGGGGTGGTTGCTCAGCCCGCGATTTAGTGAGAGCTGTTTCACCCCTTTATAGCATGGAAATGCCTCGATTCCACGTACCTTCCATGCTGTGCCCTGTTGTGGGGTTCCTCCATTTGTCTGGACTTGTTTTTATGTCCCCTTGAGGAGTTTTGTGTGTTTTGGTCAGGAGAGGTTAAGAGCTGCTTCTTACTCTGCCGTCATCTTAACCCAGTACCCTCAATGACTTTTTATTATCTCTAAAGAACATGGAGTGACTAGTCTGCCATAGTTATTAGGATTTATAATGAGAGGAAAGAGATATTCCCAAAGGGAGAAACTGTAATGAATAAAATGATTTTTAATATTATGTTTCCATCCCAAGGCATGGATGGATGCTTTGCCTCTGCTGAGATAAGATGCTCTATCCAGCATGTCAACAATATAGCTCCTATGGACTGTGCATATCGGTATGAAGGAAAGAAGAGTGATATATAAAATGCTCCTGGTGGTTCCTGCTGCCAACTCCATTCACTTAGTGTTCACTACCTTGTCCATTATGCCTGAAGAAGGTCAGAGAACACTTTTGTACAAAAATCCTAACCAATTACATCTATTCACTTGGCAAGGACCAAAACTGAGACTTAAATTGCTAGGGAAGGTTCAAAAGCCTGAATTGGAATATTAAGTCTTTTTTTTTTAAGTAAAATGGAATGTGGGCTCTACAGTTAATAATAATGATAATAGCCAACATTCAAAGAGTATGTTACAGACATTATCTTATTTTATCCTCTATATAACCCTGGAAGAGAGGTACTATTATTATAATTTCTATTTTTAAAAAAATGGAAACTGAGGGAGATAGAGGTCAAGTGACTTGCCTAGGCTCACACAGCAAGTAATTTTCCAGAAGAACATGCTATTTACTATATCGCCTACTTGACTTTAACTCTCAAAATAAATCTCTAGTCAGGACTATAGGACACAAGTGCTTTTATCTAGTTGTCTTACTTTCCCCAAAACAAGTCTCAGAGCTTTTATTCTCATTTTGATCAGAGTTTAAGGGGATTTGCCCAGAATCACACAATAAGTGTCTGAAGCTAAATTTGAACTCAAGATTTGCTGCCTTCAGGTGTAGTGCTCTATTCACTACCCCCATTTAATTGCCCTGTAGATGAGAAACACCCAAGATTTTTATCTGTACTGAATGAGGAAGGGAGGGAATGAATAAATGTTAAACATTTATTAATCATTACCATATCTTCAGTCTTGTGCTAAGTTCTGGGAATACACTAAGGAAGAACAAGACAGTCCTTGCCCTTAAGTGGCTAGTATTCTATAGAAGACAACACACACACACAACAGAAAATGATATCTAGGAAGGGATCTTTGTTTCTCTGTTTTGTCTGGCAAATAAAAGGCTTAATAAGTGAAGGCAGAGAACCACTGATTGATGTAATTTCAAGGAACAGAAGTGTAAATTTATTGTTCCTAGAGGTAGTAAGGATGAGAAAGGAAAAGGAGACTTTTGGGTAGCATTGCTTATAGATTTCTTCAGGTCTGTGGATGTGAGTCAGGGCAAGATGAGGACTATTCATCAGAAACCTCGAACCCTAGGGTGATAGCTGACTGTCTGGTTGGGAAGAAGAGACTAGAGCATGGAGCATGGCATAAAGATGTCCATGGAGGGAGAGAGTATCCACACTGGCAAATTCACATATCTCCAATTTGCTTGGCCAAATAGTACACAATTTGGATCAATGAGTGGAATTGATATAAAGGTACTTTTTGCCAGAGGAAATTCCCTTTAACCAATGCAGCACAGTAATTGCTGTACACCTCAGAATATTAGTTACCTAGGAAACTAAGAGGTCAAGGGAAATGCCTAACACTACACAGCCAGTAGAACTTAGAGGCAGTATTTGAGCATATCTTCCTGACTTGGAGAACTAAATAGACATTATATTATAATTTAATTATAACAATAAAAAGTTAGCTAACATTTTTATAGTGTTTAAAGATTTCCAAATATTATCTCATATTATCTTTATAACAACTATAGGAATTAGACACTATTATTATTCCTATTTTTACAGATGAGAAACTGAGGTAGATAAAGGTTAAGTGATTGACTCAAGGTCAAATGACTTGTATTATATTAAATTTGAAGTCAGGTCTTTCTGACTTCAGGTCCAGTGTACATTCATTTTGCCACCTGTGTCCTTCTAGTTAATTAAAATATTAATAATCTATATTTATATAATGCTTTAAAATTTTCACAGTATTTTAAATATGCTATATTATTTGAGCCTCGTGGCTCTTTAAGGTAAATATTACAGGTATTATAATTTCCATTTTGCAGAAGAGGACTGTAAGGAGCAGAAATGGCGAATTATCCAAAATCACACTGCTAGCATGTAGTGTCAGATATTGCGTCTAAACTCAGCTGTTCCTAATTGTTGGTCTGCTTTGGCAGAATTTGAGATAATTGCCTACCTTGTATTGTGACTTGATCTATACTGACCCTGCATAGATATGAATTATTTATTTGTTACCTGGTTAACATGAATAAAGTAACTTGCATTAGCATGATTTCCAAGGTTATGTAAGATACACCAGATGATAAGATTTTTATCTGATCTCTAATGAGCCCTTGGGGGGAAAAAAGGACATTTTGGTCAGACAGCATAAGCTGAATAACTAAAAATAAAAATGCTTAGAGTGAGTTAGTTATCATCTTTTAAGCCAAATGAAATCGAACTGCTCATTAAAAGGTTCCTGCTGTAGCAGAGAAACGTGTTATCCTGTATTAGGAACTTCTCATTGTACAGAAAAACTGAAAGAGAAAATAGCTCTGTTAACAGTGATGGAAATTAGTGTCAAGAGGAATTGGAGTTTTGAAGTAGGTTGATCCAATGGGCTGTTTGCCTCAAAAGCTCAATGCCTTTTGTTCATAAGTCTATCATTTCCAATGTGAATTACTGAAGTTATGAATATAAACATTCAATTCCACATGAATTTCTGATAACTGATTCCTAGAGCTTTAATTCATTTTATTTTTTTGGATTGGGCTAGTGTTCAATGAAATTCCATCTAACAATGTAAGATGGCCTAAGGCATTGAAAGGTTAATTGAGTTCTCCAGAGTCACTCTGCTGGCTTATTGCAGGAGGTGGAATTTGAACACAACTATCCCAGACTTTGAGACCAGCTCTCAATCTATTATACTCCAATGCCTTGTCAGACTATTCTCATCTCTATATTTCTCATCTCTATATTAAGTCCAACTTATTGCAGAAGCCTCAGATATTACAGCTCCAAATGATAACAAATGCATGGTAGTAAGTAATACTTAGAGAAATGTTTAAAGTTTGCAAAGAACTTTGTCATTGTGCCATGTTTTTTCCTTGGTAGAATAGATTTTGATACTCTAATGTTCTGATATTGTTATTCAATACCTGATGACATTCCTAATGATTTCTTGTCAAGGTCTTCTACAAATGTGGGATTTTAAAAATCTGCTACCCCAGTCAGGGTGAGGACTAAAGGAGGACCAGTTCCATGTGTGCCTCAATATACCCTGACCAAAGAAGCAATTGAGGGAATTAAACCAATAATAGAATCCCTAATCCAACAAGGGATCATAATTCCTTGCTCGTTTTGCTTTTGCATATGTTTGCTTTGTATTTTGAACTTTGAAACTATTCATTATATATTCCTTTCCTTTTCCTTTCCTTTGTTTAAATCCATAGAGTAAGGTAGGGTTAGATAGGATAAGATAAATGAGAGTAGGTTGTTTATTATTTTGGGTAAAAATTTTAGTTTAGATGGGATTTAAATTTGTTGGCACACAAATGCCAAAACATTGTTTTCAACACTATTTTGGCTTTGTGCAAGGGGGAGACTTATAAGGAAAAGATAAGTTATAGTAAGAGATGATGGTTTGCAGTGGACAGATGCATGGGGAAAGATTCTGGAATGTTGAAAAGAAGGGTTGAACTGGAGCTCAGGAGCTGTTAGTCTCTTTCTCTCTCTCTGGGGTTTGCTGACTGTTAGCACCTGGAAGAAGTGGCTGCCAAGTACCTGGTAGAGTTCCTATTCCTGTCCTTGCTGCTGTAACCTGTGTTTCCCTTGGAAGAAGAGCTTGGAACCTGGAGCTAGCTTGAACCAACATCCAGCTAACTGCAGCTATCAGTAAGCAGAAGTCAGAGTTCATCTGGACTTGGGACCTTTCCTTTGGGTCCTTCTCTAATCTGCCACATACCAATTCTTTTAATAACAATCAAGAGAGGTTTGTTTAGTGTAGGATAGTTAGATGTAGGGTTCTGGGTTTTGAGGTGAGAGAGGAGAGGGATATTAGAGTAGTCCATCAAATCTCTGAAGACCCTTCTTGTGAAAGTTTAGTTCCTGGAGTATTTAGCTAGTAAAATAGTGATAGGAATTCCCTTTCCCCTCCAAACCTCTCTTAGAGAATAAATTACAAATTCCAGTGGCTTTTGCCTGATCTGTGACTGAGTGGTCTGTATGCTGAATCCTATACCAGGCTCTGACCTGGTCAGGCTGTCTGTTAGACCCTTTCACCCAGAGTGTATAAACCTTGATACTGGCCCAAAGTAATTCATTTAATCTCATATAATCCTGTCTCCCAAATACCCCTATTACACTTGGCTGATGCTAGGTACCACCCATCTGCCACTCAACATTTAGCATTCCCTAAGGGAGGCAGATCATCAAAGTTCTATTCTAGCATGGCACAGAGAACACCATGAAGGGAGACAAGAGAGACTTAGTCCAGTGGTAGGGTCTAATTAAAAGTGAAGTAATCTAGTAGCTAAAAGAGGATAGCATTAAATTAAGAATACTGCATTTCTGAAACAACAACAAAAAGGCAGTCTATCTTGGCCAGCTCTCTCATCTCAGAAAAATATATGGTAACTCCCATTAGGTCAATCCCTACCTCAGTATCTGAGTCATTCCTTAGTCTAAATTTACATGTAGTAATCCTTATTTTTGATATAAAAGGCAGCTTGGTGCAATGGGAAGAAAGTTAAATATGAAGCCAAAGGTAATAAATTTGTACTTTGGCTCTTCCACCCATCATCCCTGGAAACTTGTGCTAAAATTATTTAACCTATCTGTGTCTCAGCTTCCACATCTGTAAAATGAGGGCTGAGTGAGGATTAGATAGTCTTTCAGGTTCCTTCTAGCTCTAAAATCTCAGATCCTAGTCAACTCATACTTTTGGTATTATTGGCCAATATATATTTTATTGTGACTATACTTAAACATAATTCAGCTGGGTCCTAGCAAAATGCTAAGTGTTACTGCAACTGCTGGGGTTTATCAAAAGTGAAGTCATCTCTAGGAGAGGAGAGATCATACTGCTTCCCTGGCTTAGGCGACATCCAAGAGTTCTCTTAATCCCTAGACTCTGTTAGAGTGCCACATTATCCAAGTAAAAGTTGAATCTTTTCAAACTATCTGGTGACTGAATTATTGTAGATTCTCAAGGCAAAGGTTGTTTGTTTTTTGTTTTTGTTTTTTTCTCTCGATTTCATTTTTCATCAGGGAAAGGGAAAGGGAGGAGGGAGGTAGGGGTTTGATTGATTCAAGGTTGGCTGTTTCTTCCCCAGTTCATCATCACAGTCTTTATCTGCTCAGTACCACCTAATTCTCCAAGACTCTTGAAGCTTCTTTTGACTGATAAAACTGAAATTGTCTTCCAGGGCTGCTAAGCCTAATGCTTCTTCAGGTCCCAATTTTTCCCTTTGGTTCAGTGCCCTGGTCACTGCTTCTCTTTGGAGGAGGCTTTGCCATCATTGAATCACACTTTTAATTGCTCCTCTAAATCTCATACTCTTTTGATTTTCCTTATTGCTAATCTTATCCCTAAAAATGGATAGAGTGCTTCTCTGTATGCCTTTGCATAATAACCAGATTCTTGTAGAATGGGGCTTGTCTAAGAGAGAACAGGGTCAGAGAAATGAAACTGAGAAACGAGTTGATAAAATGCCTGCAGACTTGGGACAACATTATCATTTGACAGGAATACAACCCAAGTGATTCGTCAGCTAACCCCAACAAACCTTGCATTCACAAGCTGAAATGCATCAGTGAATTTTTGTGCTATAGCGGTGATCAACAAATGGGAAACCACCCCTTTGCTGGGAGAGATGGGCTGACAAAATGTAGTAATGATACCTCCTCAAGGTGAAAGCCAAGCCAAGAATTGCAGAGTGACAGTCATAACCAATGAACCTTACCTGGAGAGATGAAATCATTGCATGGTGGGCAAAAGGGCACTTGAAGTAGTAGATTTGTTTGAAATCCATTGCTGTACTTGGGCTTAGGCAATAGATTAGTGACAATAGGGTGACAAAAGAACTCTGTCATTATAAGAAAAAATGCAGCCTGAAATTGGGTGATAGGGATCATCAACTAGGAGACAGTCATTGTTAGTGTGCTAAAAAAATGTTGGATTTGGAATCAGAAAAACTGATTTTTTAATCCTGGATTTTACAAATAGGCCTTCTTGTTTTCTATGATATTGTCAGTACCCTAGTGCAGGCCCACATCACTTCATGTCTGGATTACTAAAGCAATAATGAATTGGCTGGTCTGCCTGTCTCAAACTCTCCCCACTCCAATCCATCCTCCATTTAGTCACTAAAATGATTTTCTCTAAAGCACAAGTCCATTTGAATCCCCTACTCAATAAACTCCAGTGGCTCCCTATCACTTCTAGGAAGAAATATGAACTCTCTGACATTCAAAGCTCTTCACAGCTTTAATCACTCACAATACACATACTATCTTTACATTCTTCCTAAACTTTAGTCCCCACCATGCATTCTTTAATGTAATGACACTGCTCTCCTTTTTGTTCCACTAAAAAGAAACTCCATCTCTTTGCTCTGGTAATATTACATTAATAATAAGGCATAACCACAAATAAATTTAACCTTAGCAGTTTATAGTATAGATACTTAATAAATGACAGACTACATGAGTATTTACCATGGAAAAATATGATAAAAATGAATATATAATATAATAAATTACATTTATATAGAATTACTGAAACTACTTTATGGCAATTAGTTCATTGAGTTCTTGCAACGACCTAATGAGGTAGTAAAGATTAATTAACCACAATTTATTCTAAGAAAGGAAGCACAGATAAATTTATTCAATTGGTTACTGATGAAGCCATGATTTCACCCTATATCTTCCAACTTAAAATTTGGCCACCATTCCATAAAAGTTCTCATCACATATTTTCATCTATTTTCTTATAATATGAAAAAGCACGGAAAGAAGGAAGGGAAGGTGAGAGGGAGGGATGGAGGGAGGGACAAAGGAAAGGACAGAGGGAGGGAGGAAGGGAAGAAGAAGGGAAGGGAAGGAGAGAGGCAGGGAGAGAAGAACACTTATTAAGCAATGTGCCAAGAAGTTTCCTAAATTTTGGAGATATAAATTTTAAAACAAAGACAAGCATAGAGGTCAGGGAGTGATACTTTGTCTTGAATATTAAAGGATGTATGTGTGGTTAGGGTTCTGGGAGGAGAAGGAAGGGAGAGATATATGCTTCACCCTTTCTAGAACAATGGTAGAATTTGAACCTGAAACCAGAAAAGAGATGAGTGGAACATCTCACACCAACAATGACACTGGTCCTGGAGAGGCTTCTGAGAAGATATCTGAGGAACAGGAAGTGAAATGAAGCATGATTGTGGGTTGCCTGAAATAGTGGGCCAGGTGAAGCACACCAAGGGGAGAGGAAGTTTTGGGATGGTGGACATTCTGTTGATGAAATGTTTAAAACTTCTTGGGCATGGTTTCAGGTCTAGTAGCACGGCTCACTGAGACAAGGCTTTTATTCTCTCTGGTATGACTATAGCAAAGTGTACTATTATTGTAAAGGATCTGCCTTTTATTATGTTTTATCTGCCCAGATTCTTCTAGTTCTCTGGTAGTGTTCAGAATTCTCCTCAAACTTACAGCCCAGAGGCAAAAGGCAGTATTTTATTCTTATTATGAATCTCAAAGAGTTTTCCGCAGAATGGCTGGTTGACAAGTCCTTCAGACCTGAAGAATTAGTCCCAAGATGACTAAAAATATGATTGGAATAATTCCTCAGACTAGATAGCTATGATTGTATCAGGTAGTAAATATCACTTATAGTAGTATCATTCATCCTCTTCATCTACATGGAAGACCAGAGGAAACGAAACTAAATGTCATTTTCTTAGGTTGTTGAGAATAGTTTTTGGTTAATTTGTTCATTATGTACAAACACAGTAATATACTTATGGTCAGCTGAGTATAGTTCATGACAGGAAAGAAAAAACCTTATATAGAAAATCTGAATTACAACATTAATATATACACATCCAAATGCAAATATATACACAAATAAGTACATATATATCCATATGCATTTCAATAGACAAATAGATACATTTAAAGCTCTTAAAATGTCTATCAACTGTCTTTCAATTTATTTAAAAAACCGTAGTATATAATGATTAATATTATGAGGCTGTTAGTAGCTTAATAACTTTATTAAATCAAAGTAGTAATAGTAAAGAGAGGGAAAGGTAGGAAAGAGATAGATAAATACTTAGATTCTTAATTTATTGGCCGCCATGATGGATTGAAGCTAAGCACTGACAATAGTTCCTCCAGGTTCCTTAGTTCCAGCCAGAAGACCCCAAAGACCTCCTGGTCACCACATATAAGCTCTTTTTTCCACCTACTAGCTCTCACATGTCACATCTCAAGAACCAACCATAGTTTCGTAATTTTCCTGGACCACCCAGAGGGGCAGTGCCTGTGGAATCAGTTTCCTGTCTTGTTGGTTCCTTGATTCTTTAACTTCCTTTCTTATTTATTCCAGAATTTACTCAGTGGTCTTTGACCTCCAGGTCTCTGAGAGATGATGTTAAACAAAGTGACATAATGGAGAGAGAAATTCTCTTCCAACAAGTTACAATAGTGATAGTGCCAGCTCCCATCCTAGAATCATGTTGTTTTCAATCCAGCAACATGTTAGTCCATCTTTCCTTTCATCTCTTTCTCTGGAAACTACACTCAAACTAGCAGTCCCATTTCTTCTGGAGAGATCGTGAAAGTCAGTTTCCTTATGTTTTCATTCACCATCTTTTGAATATCTTTCCCAGGTAGGTCACCACTCCCCATATATATTGTCTTCCTCTATCAGAATGTGAACTCATTAAGAATGGCTGCCTGACTTTTGTAATTGTTAGCTCAGTGCATAGCATAGTAGTTATAGAACTTGGCACATAGAAACCAGTTATATACATACTTTTTTTTTATTCATTTTATTTGATCATTCACTCTGTCTCATAATGCAAGAAAGAAAGAAGATCCTAAAACAAACAACCCAGGAGCTCACTATAACTCTCCTTCCTGGCTCCCCTCAAAGTCTTTTGATATTCTATGGAATATCAAGAAAATCTTTCCTAAATTGTTGTTTTATAGACAGCCCACATTTTTACAGGATCATGCTATGAGAGATGGCTGGGTCCTCTGATATCATCTAAGCAATTCCCCTTATGTGATACAGCCAAGGATGTATAAAAGGTTGAATAATTTGCTCAAGGTCATACCAATAATAAAAACACAAAGCTTGTGGTGGGTCTCCAAACCTAGTGCTCTTTCTACTGTGATCTACACAGACACAACAAAAATAATAAAGCCAAATCATTGAGGAGGCAAAAAAGACTGAATATTAGCACTCACTGGTTTTCAATTTACTATCAAGGGATCCTTCAGTTCAGCAGCAATGCTTAATAGGTTTATGTTCTAAGAGCCAGTCATGCATATGCCTCATTGAAAGCATGATAGTACTTTACCAATAGATGCAGGTCAGGAAGGGGCAAAGCATTTTTTGCTTATTAAGCATTTCTTATGAAGTCAATTATGGAGTAATGGCTAAAGTGACCAGAAACTTGAAAAACAAAAATTAATCGCAAAGGACTAAATTAAAACATTTCATGGTACATGGTTGGAAGTGCCTGTTATCAATGGCATACAAAACTCCAATATTATTCCCAGAAATGATTTTTGAAACAGAATGAGGACTCAAGCATGAATCATGAAAGAGATGCGCCATCACTTAACCAAATGGCTGGAATCATGTAAGTCCTGTGACAACCCAAAAGAACATTTTCTATGTACCATTATGCAATTCCAGCATGTAATTCTACCTTCAGGTAAAATAGGGAATATGAATAGCAATTTGGGTTATCAATCTGTCTTATTGAATACCAGATACTGAAGTATATTAATGCATTTGTGATGCTTGACTACATGACTGGATCTTTTTATATTGAGGACATCAATTCCTCCAAAATAAAGAAATAACTGATTCTCATTTTCTAGTTTCATATTCCTTTCACATCAGCCAACCTCAGAGACTAATAGCTCTTGTAATCACTTCTTTTGTATTCATTTTTCTCTAATTAAAACTCACCTTTTTTGTAGTGAGCTAGATCTTAATTGTTTGACGATAGTCATAGCCATTTTTAGATGTTCTTTTATCTACATTCATATTTCTTGTGGCATATTTTAGTAATGCAAAAATCTAAGATTTAATCTGATAACTATTTCTTACAACTCTTCAACCAATTAACAATATTATGTTGTTCTTACTGTATTCCAGACATTCAGTGTTGGGGATACAAAAAGATGAAAATGTCTCTGATCCCAAAAAGCGTACCTCTCTTAGGTCCTTGGGTAGAACAGTTCAACTTTGTTCTGTCAACTACTTTCAAATTCCTTGCTCCCCTGACATATTGTCAAATTCCAACCCTAGATCATTCTCATCATTTGCCTTTCTTACTCACTTGATGCTAAACAAAATTGAAGAAATTCATGAAAACAGGCTGATTGGGTCCATTACAAATCTGTTACATAATATCAACTGGAAACAACGCAGCAAGGCAATTCTATTTTTCTTTAGTCAGTTCACTATCTTACTCATCACTGTCTATTTTAAACCTTTTCATTCTTCCTCAAATTTCCCATCAGATTCCACACTCCTATCCTCTAAACTGAGTACTTTAATTCATTACTCACAAAAAAATAAAAATAAGGCCACTCACGAAGAGCTCTCTTACTACTCAAACAGTCTCCTCCACCAGCTCATTTTTCATTCCTATCTCTGGTAAAGAACTATCCTCTGTTTTTATTAAGGTACTCTATCTTATCTTATGTAGAGATTTCATCATCTCCCATAGGTTCAATTATTATTTCTATAGAAATGATTCTAAATCTATAAATCCAGTCACAATCACTTTCGTGAGTTCTATTCCAACAAACTAAAGTGCCATTTGGACCTGTCAAACTAGATATCCTATAGATACCTCAAAATCAATTTGTCCAAAATAAAATTTATCATCTTTCTCCAAAACTCTTCCCCCTTTACAACTTTCCTAGTGTTGCAAAGTATGCCACAATTGTCCTAGTAACCACTGATGTCATCCTTGACTCCTCAAGCTCACATATCCAATTCATTGTCTATTCTAATCATTTCTTTCTCTACATCTGTTGTATAATACCCTTCTTTCTAGCATACAGTTTCTATCCTAACTCAGGACTTCTTCATCTCATTCTTGGAATATCTCAACAGCCTCAAGGCTCTCCTAATTTCAATCCATTTTCAATTTGCTTATCTGACAAAGTAAATCCCTAAAGTACAGGTATGTCTATGTCTCTTGCTCAAATAACTCCTTTGGTTCTCTTTTACCACTATGATTGCATACAAAATATTGTTTGGCATTTAAAGCCCTTTGTAATCTGGTACCTTTCTGTTTTCCAAGGCTTCTTAGACCTAACTCCCTCCCCTTAATCTAGGAGCTATCCAACTTGCTGATCTTAGCATATTAAATTTCCATAAGCTTTAAAAGTCCTTCCTCTTCTTCTCCACCTCTTAGAATCTCTGACTTCCTTCAAGATTGACCACTTCTATAAGGATCTTTTTTCCAATTTTTCCAATATCAAATTTTCCAATTCTTCCTTCTCCCATGGACCCTTCCCAAGATTCTCTTCCATCTAGTTTATAAATATCTTAAGTATGATATTTATAAACTAGATGGAAGATAATTTAATGTAATAATATATTATATAATAATATAAACTAGATGGAAGATAATTATATTCTAATGGGGAGTTTGCATATATATAAATATTTATATATGCAAACTCCCCATTAGAATGTAATCTTCTTGAGGGCAGGAACTGTTTTCTATCCATAGTTATTAACACACTTCCTAATAAATAGTGATCCTTTAATGTTCATTGACTGACATAACTGGTACAGATAATTATCTTTCTATGAAGTAGTAAATTGTTTTTGAGAGTTGCTGCTCCCTGATAAGTTTATCATCTGTGATCAACTTAGTGATGAGGCTTCTTTTTATTTCTAAGTATTCTTGAATCATTGGATAAGAGTAGAGCTGGAAGAGAATGTTGAGGCTATTGAGTCTTTCCTTTTATAGATGAGTAAAATGGTATCTTGAGAAATAAAATTATTTGGCCAAGATCACACAGCTCGTTGGTATCAATCATATTCATGCATATAATCCCCAAACCGTCATCATTTTCAAAGCACTACACTGTTCTAATGAAAAGTAATTGATAGCTCTCAACCAAATATTTTTGGTTCAAAAATGTACTTCTTTTGATGATTCCTTGATCCTATAAATGTTGGCAAGGTACTTAAAATTGTACTTTTAATTTCAATGAAAATGTCTACACGCAGAGCAAGAATATATGTGTATTTATATAGAAGTATATATATATATATGCAAAAGTAGATGTATATTTATGTATTTGTATTTGAGTATATGTGTGTGTCTGTATAACCAAACTTGAATATATGTATATGTTCATGAGTTTATATATATGTATATGTATATGTGTGTATGTATAGAAAGAGATTTGAACGTTCATATTAATGAATGTATAAATGTAAATAATTTAACTTGATTACATATTTATAGATATATGAGTGTACATTTGTATAGATAAACTAATTTCAGTGAGTATGTAGAAAAGTTATATGTTTATTTAGGCATACATGTATATTTGTATATTTATATATAATTTATATATATATATATTAAAATGAGAAATTATTGCAAAAATAATTGCAATAAGTATTTTATTTAGACTAAAAGGAGAAGCTGAGAGTTTTTAAAATATTTGTATTCTTTTTGTCATTGTTTCTTTGAGGTAAAAATGCTGAAAGCAAGTTATTTTGCCCCAGAAGAAAGTGCAAACAATGTTTTCTTTCTTATTCCCTTTGTAAAGAGCACCATTTATTGGGAGTCAGGCTCCTAGGACTCTGTGTTGGTTCCATCATGAGCTGAATGCATGACCTTGAGCAAATCACTTAGCCTCTTGAACCTGTTTTTTCTTCTGTAAAATGAATTCTAACATTGTATGAGCCTCTTTGCCAACTCTCATGTTGAAATCCCTAGAAAAGAAGGCCTCAGAGTATGAATTTCATTATCTGAGAGGTATTCAGGTGCAGTGAGTCAGTATTTTTCTTTTTACTTATACATTCCTTCACCATCTCCTCTAAAGTGCTACAATATTAAGTGTTATAGATACAATATAGAATTTCAAAGATAATCTAGTCCAATTTGGTCATTTTATAGAGGAGAAAACTGAGGCCCAGTACATTCTAATTAATTATCCCAAGTCACACAAATAGTAAGTGGCCAAGTCAGAATTCCTTCAGACTCCAAATCCAGAGGACCTTGTGATCTCTGAATTTGTTGTCAAGCTTGCAATCCTCCTGCTGTTCATTACTACACGAATCACCTTGTACAAGTCACTTAACCAATCAGGGCCCAATTTTCCTCTTCTATAAGATGTAGACAATCTCAGAAGTCCTTTTTAGATCTAAATGTATGATCCTCTTCTGAGGAAACATTTGCTGCTAGTGAAAGTCACTCTCTTACTTGGGTCATAGGCCCATAGCAAGTTTCATAATATTTGTATCCTAAGATAGATAAATGATGGAATAATTTGTTTTGGAGGCCTATTTGGAACCACAGGCTCAAGATGAAAACTAAAGCTGAAACTAGAGGGGATTCCAGATAGACACTGATTTGTGTGTAGGCTGCTTTACTGGATGCATCAGAAGGCATCAAAGAAACTTTTCATGACAGTTTGACACTTGCCACGAATTCAGTAGCATGTTAGAGAAAGGCTAATTATTCTCAGGGACTCCGACTATTAGAAACACAGAACACTGAATAAGATCACCCCCAAACTTTGTAAATGAAACAGCTAGAAAGGATTTCAAACCTAGGAGGGAAGTTGGAGGACTGAAACCTTGGATGATTAAGATTGAATTTTTCAGAGCAGGAGGCTTTGCTCTTTCATGACATTCTACTGAAAATAACACTGTTTCTTGCTTCCTCTCCTTTGTCTTTGGCACTCCTTAATGAGTATTACTAGCATGCAATCATAAATTGAGCTGCTAGATTCTTGCCCTGTGCTTAGAGCTTAAAAATGAATTTGTAGTTGTAGATTTCCAGTGGAATAACTGTTAGATGTGTTGTAGATTTAACTCTAAAATCAATATTCTCTTTAAGTTTGATGTTGTAATAAATCGAGAGACTTAAGTTACTGAATAGTTACCAAAGGAGGAAGTTTACTTTTCCCTAACACAACAAGAACATCCAACAAGGATACATTGGCCACTGTAGACATGAACTCCTTCCTCTCCATCTGGAAATACTTCTGGTTGGTCATCAGGAAAGAGTATCTCAGAGGGTCTCAGGCACCTAACAAATCTGAAACATGGTAACTGTAGGATGGGATTTTTTACAAACTCGGAACAGGAAACTACATTAGGGAAGCAGAAAAATATTAGGTTGCTTAGGGGAAGAATGCTTTTTCAGAATACTGAAATTGCATCAGATAATACTGGTCCTACCACATAGGGTCCTTGATGTCAGGGAGTGTACTAAAGGAAGAGAAAAAAGTAAAAAAGAGAAAAATAAAAACAAAACAAAAAATAAAAATGTGAAGGAGCACAAAAGTAAAGCTCCTAAAAGAAATAAGTTTAATAGATAGCTTTATTCAGAACCTCCAAGTTCTGCCATACCCTAAGTCCAATCCATCTTAAGGGCAATTAGAATGTCTTGGTGGAGCTCTGCCTAAATGGTTTCAGACTTGACCTATTGATTTTCCCCATTACATAACAATACAGATTTGGACCAATCAAATGGTGGAATGGATGCTGGGCTATCTGTGGCTGGAACAAATACTGATATCAGTGTGAATAGACACTCTTTGCAATTCTTTTTTTTTTTAAACCCTTGTACTTAGGTGTATTGTCTCATAGGTGGAAGATTGGTAAGGGTGGACAACCAGGGTCAAGTGACTTGCCCAGGGTCACACAGCTGGGAAGTGGCTGAGGTGAGATTTGAACCTAGGACCTCCCATCTCCAGGCTGGACTCTCACTCCACTGAGCTACCCAGCTGCCCTCTTTGCAATTCTAAAATGAGTTAGAGCATTTCCTCTTATCCAGAATAATTTGTAAAACCATCTATTATTTGCAATGTGCTCTACCTTCCTTTGTTTGTTTGTTTGTTTGTTTTAATACTTATCATGTCACTTCTTTACTGAAAAATCTCAGTGGCTCCCATTGTATTAAGAAAAATTCTAAATCTTTTGCCTTAGTATTTAGAAGATCCTACATATTGATTCTTAAATTTCCAAATTTAAATTTCCAAAAAAATACCTTCCAAAGCTCTGCTATACAAAATAATTGCCCTAGCCAATCCGGTTTGCAAACTAACCCTGAGTATATACCAATCTTTTTTTTCTATTTGTTTTAATGACATAATTCAATAGATTTTTCCATGCTGGAATGGTCTCTCCTCTTATTCTATGCAAATAATAATTCCAAGGCCAAGTTCAAATTTCATCTTTTCTGGAAATGGTTTTCCTGATAATCTTAGCACCTTTACCTACTTCTGATCTCTGATATAGCTATATTACTCATTAGGCACTGACCCATATTGTATGGGTCATATGGCCCATTTTGTAATTTTTTAAGGTACTTTTTCCTCTCAAGCAGAGTTCAGATCCCTCTAAGTCTGAGCCCAGATAGATGGGGTAGTGATCTGGAATTAGATTACCTAAGTTTGAGCACTGGTTCTGCTCATACCTGTGTGACCTTGGTCAACTTGTCCATTTAATTACTGGAAAATGATAATGTTGGATTAGATGTTTCAATGTTAAACTTGTTTACATCTTATCCCTCCTATGCACATTACTGAGTAGAGTACCTTGTATGCAATGCAATACACTCAGAAGCTATTCCAAAGAAATTAATTATTTTAAAGCAAAAGTCACTTCATTTTAAAAGATAGAAAAAAATGACAAAAAATATTAATTGACTTGACCAATGCCACAAAGCTGGTAAGTGGCAGAACTAAAATTAAAACTGGTTTCCTCATTACTTCTCCCATTTATGGTATGCTGGTGAATTGAATAAAAGTATAGCATTTACTTCCCTTAATTGAGAAGTCTAAACACTCATTTTTTCATTTTAAACTGGTTAGATTGTACCAGTAGGTTCCAAACTCTAAGTAAATACATTCTCCTCTCATATCTATCTATCTATCTATCTATCTATCTATCTATCTATCTATCTATCTATCTCTCTCTCTCTCTCTCTCTCTCTCTCTATCTATCTATCTATCTATCTTATGCATACATATACAGATATATGCATCCACAAACAGTTCATTTTAAAATGCATACAAATATTCTTAACTATTAAAATTCAAGAATTGAGCATAATTTTTATAACAGCAAAAATAAATCTTAAATACTTAAGAAGATCTTTGATTTCACTTGTGTTCGGAAATGCCAATCAGAAATTCTCTCTCATTAGCTTCTGTTCTATGACTTTATACCTTAGAGGAAATATACAATATAAATAGTATAACAAAGAGATACATTTATATCAAATGCTTTACCTTTTTCTTATGTCTAAGCTTAAAATAATATTCATCACAAAATATTTTATGTGAAATAATTAAAATGTAATTGTTGAAAAGTTCAAGTAATTGTCCCTATAATATATTTTATTAATTATTTTTAGCAACTTCAGCTGTTTTTTATGTTACTTTGGGTTGGGGTGGGGTGAACCAGCTTTTCATATTGCACTAAGCAAAAAAATATGACATTAAAAAAATATAATCTGCCCCCTTAACTGGCATTGCCCAGTTGGATCACTCACTTTATTGATCAAGCTTCAATCAATACAACTGAAGAAATAGAAAAGACACTAAACTTTAAAAGCTTGTATTTTAAAGTCCTTATAACCTGACCCCTTTGGACATTTCAAGTTTTCTTAAACATTACTCCCTTCTATACACTCCACAATTCAATGACACTAACTTCCTTGCTGTTCCTTAGATGTAACACTATTTAATTCTCAACTCTATTCATTTTCATAGACTATCCTCCAAACCTGGAACTCTCTCCCTCCTCATCTCTGCCTTGAATTTTCCTGGCTTCCTTTAAGTTTCAACTAATGCGGCTTCTTCTAGTCCTCCCTGATATGAGTGCTTTCCCTTTATTTATTCTGTATATATCATGTTCCTAAATAATGGTTTTCATGTACCCCTAGTAGACTATGAGCTCCCTAAGAACAGTGACTGTTTTTTCTTTATATTCCAATACATAATGCTTGCACAGAGTAATTGATTCATAAATACTAGTTGACTGACTATATGACAGCACTTAATCTCATGCAAAGACTGTTTATTTGAAGTTAATAGATTTCTTGAAGAAGTACATAGTTCACATGTCTCTGAAGCCAAGGCTGACTAATGAGAATTATAGTAGATCATTCTCAAAACAAGATTAGATAAAAGTTGATTCAAATTTTACCTTCTTTGTGCAGAGCACGCTATTATAATTGTGACTTTTTCACTGCAAGTTGAAACAAATTCATTCTCTCAGTTTTGCTTTTGTTGACTTTGATATGAATTTTGTTTTTAAAAAAAAACGTGAATGTGTTTGTTAGAGGATGTATTTTTAAAATATCCAGTAATTTTGGCCATTGCTTTACACTCCCCAAGAAACCTGGTCCAAAGTCTGAAAAACTCTGATTTAGTCAAGGAATAAACCATCTTTCTTCAAGATCCAAAGCTTGAGTGCACACTCTGTCATGTGGGAGGAAAACTTCACGGAGGTTGGAATGGACACACCAACCTGCAGTTTACTTCACAGCTGCCTACTTGATTGACAGACTGCTTGCCTGATAGGAAGAAAAAGTAGACTTTAATCACCCTCAGATTTTTTTAATACATCAATAGTTTTCAATTCCCTCATCTATCCAGAGGGATTTTCCAGCTGTTTTCTCTTTCAGTGATAAAACTGGTTATTTATTTACAAGAATGTCAATGCGCTCCAGGGGCATGAAGCTACTATTCCTTTGCATAACACCCAGTTGTTGCATTCCTGTCAGACTTTATTCTTTCAGCAGCTGGGCTCTGTTGTGCTGTTATCAAGTACCAGCTCGTTCTGAGCTTGGCAGCTCACCCCAGCACCATGCTGTTATTCAAAGGTACCATACTGTATCACGAAGCAGACTTGTGACTTTGGACATGAAAACGTAAGCGTGGATCTGGAGAGCCCACTGAGATTCAGGAAGAGGATTATAAAGGGCTTTCTTTGAAGTATAAAAGCCTTCCTGCTTGTCACTTAACCAAACAACCTTCCAGCACCACCTCTATGAACAACAAATATTGTTCTGTCTACAATAAAGTAAATTCCTAATTACCTGGGTTCTTCATCTTTCGTGGTATAAGGTGATAAAAATATTGCCAAAGAGATAAAAACATTGCCATAATATAGCATGGCATAACAGAAAGAGCTCTAAACTTGGAATTAGGAAAATGTGTATTCAAATTCTACCTCTGATATTTAGTTGTGTGACTGTGGGCAAGTCATTTAACCTCTCAGAGTTCCCTCATATGTAAAATAGAGATAATATTCACTATAGAATCAACCTCATGAAATTATTTTGTCTCATATAAGATATCCACAAAGCATATTATTAATGTTTAAGCACTATATCAATGTTAACCATTGTTATATGAAATTAAGTCACTAAGCTTGATATAAAGAACTAAAATATTATAAACACTGAATAACATTGAAAAGCATAGGAGAAAGATTGAATGGGCAAGAGAATTTGATGTATAGAAAAAGAATTAAGGTCTGGAGAATAACTAATGTATATCTACCTCGAGAAAAAAAACTAATAAATAGAAATGACATAGTTTTATATATACTCTTTCTGTTAAATGATGCCTTCTCTAGTATGGGGAGGGAATGAAGAGATACTTGAGAATTTTAATGTAATAAATAAATGAATAAATTTTGAAAAACAATCTGAATAATTTATTTTTTATACTCATCCACTTCATTTAGGTCATCAGTTTTACTGACCTATAATTGAGGAAAATAATTCACCTTTTCAAAAAAGTTTGGACAGGCAGTCAAATTGGGCATGCAAATAAAACAAAAAACAAAAATTAGAAAATTAACAAGTTTAAAATCCTCAATTGTACATCAAAAATGGAAATCCTGAAAATCAAAGGAGAGTTTTAAAAATTGAAAGCAAAAAAAAATTTGAATTAATAAAACTGGGAGCTGGTTAATGAAAAATAAAATAAAATAGGTTAAGTCATTAGTTAATTTGATGTTGGAAAAAGGAAAGGAGGAAAACAAATTACTACTATCAAAAATTAAAATGGAGAATACACCACCAATGAAGATGAATTTAAAGCAATTATTATGATTTTTTGGTAATGGTATGCCAGTAAAACTGACCATCTGAGTAAAATGGATGAGTATTTATAAAAAAATATATAAACTGCTTTGATTAACAGAAGAGGAAATAGAATAATTAAATAATCCCATCTTAGGGAAAAAAATAAACTGAAAAAGTCTTTAATGATTGTCCTAAAAGAAAAATCCAAAGGACCAAATGGATTCACAAGTGAAGTCTACCAAATATTAAAGAATAATTAATTCCAATACTATATGAACTCTTAAAAAATAGGTAAAGGAATCTTACAAATCATTTTTATGATTCAAATATGGTTTTCAAACTTGAACTAGAGAAAATTAAAAAGAGAATAAGAAAGGAAAACATAGACCTATTTCCTTAATGAATATTAATGCAAAAATCATTTAATAAAATATTAGCAAGGCGATCATAGCAATATATCACACAGATCATATACTATAACTGGAAATTTATACTAAGAATATAGGGCTGGTTCAATATTAGGATTTATAGATTCACAAAGATACAATTTTTAATAATAGTTTTCTGACATTTTGAAATTGATGCTCTCTTCTCTTTCTCCTAACCCTCCCCCTCTCCAAGATGGCAGATAATATGATATAGGTTTTACATATATTATCATACAATTCATATTTCTATGTTCATCATGTTTAACAGGATATATATGATTAACACTGGGGAGAAATTCATGGAGGAAATAAAGAACAGTATACTTCAATATATACTAAGACTGTCAATTCTGTGGTGATGAATAGCCTTTTTTGTTATGAATCCTTTGAAATTGTCCTCAATCCTTGCATTGTTGATAATAGTTGTTATTCACAATTGATCTTCTTAGACTATTGTTATTATTCTGTATGATGTTCTTCTGATTCTGCTCACTTCAATTTGCATCACTTCATTTAAGTCTTTCCAGGTATTTTGAGATCATCAGTATCAGCCCTTTTCTAGAATTATTCCAATTATAACTTTGGGTCAAATTTATCAACTATTCTTTACCAAAATAGCAACACTACATCTTTGGGAAACTTTGCAATAGATGGTTCCATTGATAGAATGACTAAATGAGAACTGGTGAATGATTGCTGCCTTTTAGGTGGGCCTGGCCTAAGCCCTGCAGCTGAATGCACCATACAAGTTTTCTGAAAGAGCATTCATAATTTCCCCTCCCACTTTTATTTATCAATGCTTTCCTCACCCTTGGCACTATCCATATACTCATCAACATTATGGGAAAATCTAATTGTGATTTTTCTTGCCATTAGCAATTCTGGAAGAGTTAGGTCCAAGTAAAAGTGAAATTTTTCAATACTTTAAGGATCTGTGATTTCCTTAATGTGGGTTAGATATAGCCTCCCTCTGCTGGCTCAGATTTTAAGCTTTTTATAATTTAGCAAATGAACTTCAAGTAAGACAGTCAGCTCCTATTTGACAGGTACCATGCCAAACACTGATACACAAAGAAAGGTTAAAACATGATCCTTAGCTTCAAAAATTTCACATTTTAATGGTAAAGGTATATGCAGAAAACTATATATACAAGATAGGTACAGTGTCTATAGTAGATTGAAAGGAAGGCAAGAGATGGTTTGCCAGAGAAAAAGTTCTCACTATTTTGATGATGAGTCTTTCTTATCATATACTTTTCTGGGTCTAGAATGAGCTGCAGCATGTAATAAATCAACCAACTCATCCTGGAAGCTTTCCAAATGAGCAGACAGGACATCACAATGTTTGGACTTTGCTTTGAGTAAGAGAGTCTGATATTCCATGAAGGTCTTAGTGGAGGAAGTGCAATATGCATCAACAATAAAGCGAGGTTGGAATATTAGCAGTTCCTTACCAGAATTAGTCCAGGACAAAGCAGATTTCCTTTGACTCTGGACTGCAACATTTTAATCTATATAGATCCATCACTTCACGTTTACTGGTATTTCCTTCCTCTAATAAATATATAAAATCTACACAAGTGTAAAGTTAAAAATTAATATCCAAGTATTATTTTTATACAATTTATTAATAATAATGTTCTCAAATAAAGAAAAGTAAAGAAAGAAACTTCCCAGACTGCACATGGGAGAAGAGAGCAAGTGGTGGGGGTTATAACAAACTTATAAACAAGATGTGAGGATGCAAATGTGGATGAAGGGAAAAGGACTCTGGATAATGTAGTTCAGGGGTGCAAAATTTCTAACTACACGCTGGACAATCTAAGTCTACCTACAGTTCTTTGAGATGGCATCCACCTTATCACACCGTGTGATCCTCAGTTGACATTGTCTCTTTCTGGACCTCTGTAGAAGATCTTTGAAGCTTGATGGGATCCACTAAAAGTATCACTCTATTTTCATATACGGACTTCAAAGGAGGCAGTGTGCTTTGGAGTATCAGAAAAGAACAGAAAGTACACCAGCTCTGGAGTCAGAAGACAAGTTCAAATCTCACCTCTAATGCTTACTACAGGACCTCAGAAAAAGATTCCTCATCTCTGAAGCCCCAGTTTCATCATATATAAAATGAAAGGATTAGAGGAGATGACCTTCCAAATTCTTTTCAGACAATGATCATATCATCCATGGTCACCTTCATGTCAGGATAAGTAATGGAAGTAGATTTAAGTACTCTCAGGATTTCTGAAAGGAAAAAAGAAGTTAAAAATCAACACCAAAAATATTCTTGAAGAGGGAAAGAGAGAAGGCAGACAGTCCACCAACTTTGTCTTAATGATAATTAGTTGGGAGTGACATTGGTATATTTTAAACCTCAGCTGTTTTTAGTCCCATATTCTCCACCTCCTGCTGTTTGTCTTAAGCACCAGCAGAGTTCCCCAAAACACAAAGCTCACGGTAATCACTTTCATTCATCATTATCTTAGATATAATCCTGACTTCATCGCATGTCCAACATACAGCTTCTTCTGATCTATGTGTTATACTATGGGGCTTTAGGGGGAAAAAATTGGCTAGATATCACATTATGTTTACAAGATACAGTGTTTTTCTGCTAAGATTTAAAGTATTAAACAAGATGTCTAGTCAGCCCAGACTGCAGTGATCTGGCGAGATAAAACTACATCAGATAGCCGGGTGTGCACATCCATCATACCGACTGCTTTCCAAAACGTTCAACTTGAGCAAAAGTACACCCTATCAATCTTCACACACACACATATTTTTAAGGTGTATTTTTAAAGAGTGTACCCTATGACAGTCAATTTAAATGGACCCTGGATAATTTCACTTTCTTAGACTTTAAAAGTCTTGGTTACTGTGACAAGTAACCAGAGTTTCTAACTTTAGCTCAAGGTTGATTGGATGGAGATGTTTAACAACCATATGATTCGCTTTCCAAAGAAGAATGAAGTTGAGGTTTTCCATCTTGTTAATGATGTATGTAGGCACTCTCCAGCATTTAGCAATATTAGTTAATCAGAGAATGCATTGTGGGTGATTAAAGGCACATTAAAATGTGTAATTAGTAATGCAGTCTCAGGGCTGCTGTTTTGGTTTTGGCTATAATGAGTTAATGAGTTTAAGGACACTGTGATCATAGGCTACAGTTTGTTTTAACTTTTCACGGAAACGTTTTGAGCATCTGATCTCAGGGTTCTCCTTGAAAAGCTCATTGTCTTTGCAGAATGATTCAGAGAGATCATTTTCATGCAACACAATTAAAAAGAGCAGATGAAAAATGAGATGAAGAAAGAGATGGATAAAGTAGAATTCCCTGGGCATAGATATAAAATTGCTGAATCTTAGTGCTGCTGACCAATATCTTAGTGAGATGGACAGAAGTATTGATCAAATCTTAATCCAGAAACTGTAGACAGTGTAGACCTACTGGGGAGAGAGCAGACCAAGTAGGAGAGGAAGAAAACTTTAAAGACTGTGGAACACTTAAAATCTGCTTCCTTAGCACAAAATTAGATAAGGCAAGCTTGTCACACAAATTCACTACCTAATTGTAAAACCTTGCAGCAGTGCCCTCCTTCCATTTTAATCGAATAGATAAACATGTTGTCACCTTGCAAATTGAACTCAATTATATTTCTCATTCCATGAAGCTGTCTTAAGAAACAGTCCATCCCTCTTAAACATTTCTGAATTGTTAACACAGAAGTATTTGGACCCTTATCAAGATTTGATCTTGATAATGTCTGACATCATCCATGTAATAGATGGATTCTCCTACTTTACTTTTCATTAATGCTTTCCTACAAATCTTGGGGGAAAAAAAAAACAGGGTTGGGGAAATGTATATTTTCAGAAAGTCCATCTCCCAATAGTCTGAGTAGAAGTAGGTGGAGGGGGGGCAGCTGGGCAGCTCAGTGGATTGAGAGCCAGGCCTAGAGACAGGAGGTCCTAGGTTCAAATCCGGCCTCAGACACTTCCCAGCTGTGTGACCCTGGGCAAGTCACTTGACCCCCATTGCCTACCCTTACCACTCTTCCACCTATAAGTCAATACACAGAAGTTAAGGGTTTAAAATAAAAAAAAAAAATCTTTAAAAAAAAAAAAAGAAGAAGGTGGAGCCAAGCAACCTCAAACAGATAATCTGCCATGGGAAGAAAATTAAAAAAGAAAAGTTGCTACATTATAGAGCTAATGCTTTTTATGGTTTATCAAAGAGGGAAAATATTTGTGGTAGATGTCAGTATTATTATTTTTATTTTTAATAATGTTTTATTTTTCCCCAATAACATGTAAAAATAACTTTAAAGTTCTTTTTTTTTTAGTTTTTGAATTCTAGATTCTCTTCCTCCTTCCCACCTCCCCTCCTTTTCTCCCTTTCACCCCTCCTCATTCTCTGAGATGGTAAGTATTCTAATATGGATTTTATATGCACAAGCATATTTTCCATATTAGTCACTTTGTGGAAGAAATCTCAAAAAAAAAAAATAGAAAGACAGTGAAATTGAAGGAATTAAAGCAGGCAATAAGGAAACTAAGCTATCATTCTTTGTAGCTAATATTATGGTATACATAGAGAATCCTAGAAAATTAACTAAAAAAGCTAGTGGAATTCATTAATAACTTTTGCAGCGTTGCAGGATGCAAAATAAACTCACATAAATCATCAGCATTTCTATATATTTCCAACAAAGCTCAGCAGCAAGAGTTAGAAGGAGAAACCCCATTTAAATTACTCTAGAACAGTGATGGTGAACCTATGGCACAGGTGCCAAAGGTGGCACACAAAGCACCCTCTGTGGACACATGGCCACCCTTCCCCCCCACAGAGTTCATTACTAGAAATGCAGAGAGACTCAAGCAGAGCTGCTCCCCTCCCTCTTTCCATCATGCTGAATGACATTTTTTCACATCACCCACCCTCTGCCCAGATTCTTTTTCTGTCTTGTTATCTAAGGAATGTTTAATGTTTTAAGTAAATTTTCACATCCCATGGAAAGGTTTTGGCCAGGTGATATTAGTATTAATAGAAGACAAGTTTTTGGTTAATCAAAAGTTTCCAGATGAATAAAGGAAAATAAAAAATAAAAAAAATTCAAACTACATCACTTCTCTTTAAACCAATATAAAATACCATCTCCTCAGTTTGTTTATTTCTTTCTCTTCCATAAATGTGCTTGCAGGAAAACAAATTCAAAAACAAAAATAAATCTTTTCTATTTTCCACTCATTTTACATTTTTAAAAAGTCACTTTATAAAAAGCCTTTTCATTTGTTATCTTGGATTCTGAAAGCCCTCCCTAGAAAAGGATGACTGGAAAGAACATTGTAAATTGAAGTTATTCCTTCAAACTAATTTTGATGTTTTTCAATATTCATTTATGTGGCATTTATAAAAATAAACTGACTCACTTTATCATTTAACTTTTAAAAAAAGCAACCTTACCTTCTGTTTTAGAACTGATACTAAATATTAGTCACAATGCACAAGAATGTTAAGGACTAAGCAATTGGGGTTAAGTGGCTTGCCCAGGGTCACAACATCTAGGAAGTATCTGAACTCATATTTGAACCCACTATCTCCCATCTCTCTGCTTGACTCATTACCTCCTGAGCTGTCTAGCTCTCCTTGTCATTTAACGTTTAAATCTTTTTTTTGTCTTCTAGTATGCCCAGTTTATTTGTATATGGCACTTCTATTTGGAATTTTGGTGACCTAGATCATACTTAATCTGATAAGCAAAATCACATTCTTTACTCATACCTACCAGATCTGATTGGCAGCCAAATTATATTTTTGACTGCCAATTCTGTCAATTCTTTCTACTATATTGATCATTTAGATATGACATGTGTTATACATTAAGAACATAGATTTAGAAGTATAAAGGAACTTAAAGGCCAATTATTCCTGTCCTCTTATGTTACAAATGAAAAAAAATAAAACCCAGAAAATTAAAATAACTCATATAGGTCAAAAAATTAATTAATAGCCAAGCTAAAACTCACACTTTAAGATGGGAAAATGAGAACGACAAGGTTGTATATTGTCACCTTATTTATTCAGTTTATACTCAGAGTACATTATGTGACATGCCAAGCTGGGTGAATCAAAAGCTGGATCTGAGATTGTCTTGAGGAATATCAACAATATCAGATATGCAGAAAATACCACTCTGGTGGTAGGAAGTGGAGAATTAAGAATCTTCTTGGTAAGAGTGAAAGAGAAAAGTATAAAAATTGGCTTGAAGTTTAACCTCAAGAAAACTAAGATCTTGGCAAATGGTCCCATTACTTCCTGGTAAACAGAGGGGAAAGCAATGGAAGTGATATCAGATTTTACATTCTTGGTCACAGAGATCACCGTAGCTGGTGATAGCAGCCATGAAATTAAAAGACTCTTGCTTCTTGGGAAGAAAGCCATGGCAAATCTGAACAGTATACTAAAAGCAGAGACATCACCTCATGACAAAGCTTCATATGTCAAAGCTATGTTTTTTATGGTAGCAAAGAGTGCTCATGGAAGTTGAACTATAAGGAAACCTGAGTATAGTAGAATTTTTTTTTAATTTTCATAACAAATTTTCCACATAAGTTTTCCAAAGTCATATGATCCATATTGTCCCCCATTTCTTCTTTCCTCCTCTCTCCCAGAGTAGAATTAATGTTTTTGAATTGCGGTGCTGGAGAAGACTTTCTAGAGTCCTTTAACATAAAAGGAGATCAAATCCATTGATACTTAAAGAAATTAACTCTGACTATTCACTGGAAGTTCAAGTACTGAACATGAAGCTTAAATTACTCTGGCCACATAACAAGAAGACAGGATTCATTATAAAAAGACCCTGATGTTAAGAATGTTTGAAGGAAAAAAGGAAAAAGGAACAGCAGAGGATGAAACAGGGAGAGAGTGTTATGAAGCAATGAATATGAACTTGGACAAACTTTGAGAGATAGAGGAGGATAGAAGAGTGGTGTGCTATGGTACAGGGGATCACAAAAGATGGGACAAGACTAAACAACAAAAATCATACCTAGATGTTCTCATTCAAAATCCAGGGCATTATTTTTCCCTCTATGGCTTGTATCCCTCTTCAATAAGATCATATTAATAATTAGAAAGAACCCCAGAGGTCAACTAGTCCTCTTGTTCTATTTTGGTGATGAGGGCACTTGTACCCAAAGAAGTGGTTACTTGAATTGAATCAGGCTGCATAGCTCCTAAAGAGCAAAACTGAGATTCAGACCTAGATCCTTTGCTTCCATATCCAGCATCTTTTTCTTTGTTCCTACTAAGTAAAAACAAGACTAAGATGTTCTTAAAAATTGAAAATGCCTTTAAGTATCATTTTCTCAAAAAGCTTGGGTGCTGATCTCAATTATTCCAAAAAAAATGTGGATTTATAATTTTGTTGATCTTTTCCCTTTTATTATCCATCTCCAAACACTCAGGGAACAGGTTTAAAAAAATGATTAGTTTACCTTAATGAATAATTAGAATTTTGTACATCATTAAAAAGTTTTCTGTACAATATAGACAGTGGGGACTTGGGGTTTGAGGAGGAAATTCCTAAATCCGGAAAGCAAAAACTCAATATGAAAATAATCCAGACTAGAAGAGGCATATCTTCCTCCTATAATAATAACCAGGAACTAGCATTTACATAGGACTTTGAGCTTAGCAAAATGCTTTACAAAACACTAACAACCATGTAAAGTAGATGCTATTACATTCTCTATTCTAAAAAGGTAGGAGAAGAAATTATCCCAAGCTTCTGTATGTTTTTTTTTCACTTTTGTGAAACTAGTATCCTCCAAATATAGCTATTCTGAATCTTGGGGAAAGGATAGATGACTCCAGGCTGAGAGTGTTCTGCTTGTTTTTCCCTTGAGAGCATGAAGATAAGATCCAGCATGTGTTCTGGATTGTCAGTACACACAGGAGGAAAGAAATCTCTGAATTCGTACTGAATTCAATCATTTCTTTGCAAAAAAAAAAAAAAAATTCCAAAGATAACAATATTGGGTAGCCACCTCTTGGGCTTTCCTTTTCTCTCTTCTGCTAATTTCTCTGTCTTCTGTAGATCCTCAGTCACTTTTCTCCTCAGGAAAATACAAGAATTATTAATTTTTTTTTATTTGATCTACCCATAAAAGGATGAGGCAATTTGGAATCTGAGATTTTGAGAGTGAATATTGAATACTTCATGCATTTTTAAAAATATATATTTTCCTTTCATTTATTTATGTGCTTATAAATTTTATTAATCAAATGTTTGTTTAAAAAATTAAACTTTCGGGGGCAGCTGGGTAGCTCAGTGGAGTGAGAGTCAGGCCTAGAGACAGGAGGTCCTAGGTTCAAACCCGGCCTCAGACACTTCCCAGCTGTGTGACCCTGGGCAAGTCACTTGATCCCCATTGCCCACCCTTGCCAATCTTCCACCTATGAGACAATACACCGAAGTACAAGGGTTTAAAAAAAAATTAAACTTTCCTTCCAGAAAATTTTAACAGATCTAGAATTAATACAGTCCTGTCACATCATTAAACAGATTTCATTAAGGAAGGAAACCAATATAATAAAAAAAAAAAAGTTTTAAAAAAATGAGGCAGATAGAGTTTAAGTGACTCATCCGCAAAATTATCTGAGGACATATTTCAGCTGAGTTTTTCTTGATATCATGTTCAATGCCCTTTCCAGTGCGAAACCTAATTGAGTGAACCTTTACAGTTATTTGAAAAACTAAGGCAAACAGACTGAGCACACTACAGGACTAAAGAAGGGCAAATATTTTTCTGATTTTCAAAAAGAGGAGGCAAATTATAGACCAGAGGCAGTAACTTCAATGCTCAAGATTTAAGTGTTATTTACAACAATGTTTGTCGTTCATTTTCAGAGAGGTCTAATAACATTATGATGTGATGTCTTGATTTGTGAATGAATTAGATATACAGAGTGGTCAGCCTCACTCTCTCTTCCAGTCTTCCAAGTCCAGTGGCAAGACAAAAGTCAAGATGACTGGTAATGTCCCAGGATGCAATAAATGGGCTTGGCATCTTTGATGTCTGACCAAAATCTAAGTGCTCCACAGCTTCTATTTCTGCTGCCTGCATGGCCACTGGAACAAAGTGTTTTCATTTGTTGCTTCTACCAGAGGAAGTCTTCACATGTCTAGGGTAGACACTCCCTTAACTCACTAATGGGTCAACCATTGGTTACTCTCAAGCCTGTTTAGCCTGCCTGTTAAGGCATTAGGATGTGGCTGCTATGCTTGCTACAGATTCTTTGAGCCACAGGTAAGAGTTGGGTGGCAAAGAAAAGAAGCCCTGAAAAGGGGTTCAGGAAGCCCCTCACACCAGAAATACTAGTCTTCCCTGAATATCTCAATTACTCCATTTCCAAAATATACTGTGGCAGAATGACCTGAAGCCTGTCTTTGAATTCATCACAGATTGAAATGTCACAGTTAACTCTCTAAGATTATAAAATACAGAAAAAATGTTCGTCTGCATTTGTAGAGGAAATTTCCTGACCAAAAAATAGAATACTAATGAAATCACAGAGAGACAAACAGATGATAGATAGGTTCATGAATATAAACGTGATAGAGTTATTTTTATAAAATCATATATTCAAAATGTATTATTAAAGTATTTAAATTCATTTTAACAGCTTAATTTTGTTTTTCTTCCAGTGTTGTGTTTTCACTTTCCTCCTTGAGAAAAAAATGCAGAATAAAATGAGTTTTTTTCTTACATTTTTTTAAATAGTGCTTTTAAAAGAAAAAATAAAAGTGAAGTTTTACTTATCCAATTTGATTTGAGTTACTGTTTTTCCAGTCCATGATTTCATCATTGTATTCCTTCCAGTAATATAAATTACAATTTCTTCCCTTTGCATGAGTTATCTTGGATGAAGAATTCATCATCCACTATATAACCTTCAGCCAATGAGCCTCTTCACAATTAAACTGATTGATTCTCCAGTGATAGCAGCAGTCTAGTGCCAGGCACAAATCCTGAAACATTTTTAGTTTGTTAGTGTCCATCACAACGGTAGCACAGCCTTCAGGAATCCAGGATTTCTTCCACATCTGAAGGAATCAAGGGAATTATTTATTTTCCTCAGTTTTAAAGTATTTTATGATGGAATATTTTCAACTTTGGGCCATTATTCTTTAAGTAATTAGAAGAAATATCCTGGTTCTGCCATTCCTGCTTCATTATGTAGTCACTCTAAACCCAGCATCATATCCAGTAAGTTTATGGCTAAACAATTAGGAAAAATCTAAATCAACTTTTTAGAATGTAATCAGACAGATTATCTGTAAATTGGCTTTTAAAGTTCAGTTCTGTCTTCTCTGACCCAATGTTTCTCTTTATGAAAAATAAACCAGGTCAATAATATTTTCTTCTCTCAAGATCATTCAACAAATATTTATTAAATCTTTGCTATGCATGTGTAGGGAACTATGTTCAGTGCTGGGAGTAGAAAGATAAAACAAAATCATCCCTGCCTCACAAGAAATGTACCATCTAATGGTGGCTGAATGACCTTAGATATGCCATGGAACCTCTAAATGATGCAAGCAACTCCCTAAGACTATAATAAAATAGTGAACAAGTTCCCATATGTTTTGGTAGAAGGAATAAATCTACCACACACAAGTAAGCTTGAAATAAGGCAAAGTGTGACAAGGG
The DNA here is from genome assembly GCF_016433145.1 of Gracilinanus agilis. Lineage (NCBI taxonomy): Eukaryota > Metazoa > Chordata > Mammalia > Didelphimorphia > Didelphidae > Gracilinanus > Gracilinanus agilis. The sequence goes on from NC_058133.1 coordinate 450,942,084, forward strand.
CAAAGAAGAAATCTAGACAAAGTACCATGAAAAGACTTCAGAGAAGAGAAATATTTCAGTCAGACCTTGACATTTTCAGTTGATAGAGAGATATGAAGAGTATATGTTCCAGGAATGGGAGATAGTCTATGATAATGAACAGAAGTGAGAGAGAAGGCACAGGAGGATAGTGTTAGAGCTAAAATTGAGATGTTAGATAGCTATCAACTATTCTATCTTTGGCACTTTAAAGAAGAGAAAATTAATGACCCAAAAGTTAGGTGATTTGTTCAAAATCACATCAGTAGGTAGTAGCAGAACTGGACAGCTAGGTGGCACAGTGGACAGAGTGCCAGATCAGGGGTAAGGAAGACCTGAATTTGAATTAGGCCATAGTTATTTAATAGTTGTATGAAGCTGGGCACATCACATTGTTTGCCTCAGTTCTTCAACTATAAAATGAACTACAGAAGAAAATAACAAACTAATCCAGTATCTTTGCCAAGAAAACTCCAAAAGGGGTCATGAAAACCAGTGGGAACTCCAATGGGAACATGACTGAAAAGACTAATAACAAAAAAAATCAGTTTGATTAGGATATAGAATACATGGACAATATGAGGAATTAAGCTCCACAGATAGTTTAAAAGCAGGTTGTAGAGAGTCTTAAATTCTAGGATAAGGAACTAATAATCATACACTGTGGGCAATAGGGGACAAAGGAAGGTTTTGAGGGAAGCTCAGTGACTCAGTAGAAAGAAAGTCAGATGTAGAAATGGGTGGTCCTGAGTTCAAATCTGGCCTCAAACATTTCCTAGCTGTTTGACCCTGGGTAAGTCATTTAGGCTCAATTGCCTAGCCCTTACCACTCTTCTGTTTTTAAACCAATACTTGGCATTAATTCTACAATGGAAAATATTTTTTAAAGAAAGGTTTGGAAAAAGAAAACTGTGACCATGAATGAATTATTAATAAGATTATTTAGGCAGTTGTGTGGTTCATAAATTGGAAAGGAGAAGAGTCTAGAGCTGTGTTGGCAAACCTATGGCATGCTGCTCCCTTCCCCCTCTCCACATGCACCAGAGGTCATTTCTCACATCACCTGCCCCACTGCCCAGTACTCCAATTGGAGTGCTTCCTCCCTCCCCTGTCTGGAGTAAGGAGGGAGGGGGCGCTAACATGTGGCATGAGTTTGGGCATTCAGTTTCTAAAAGTCTCTCCATCACTGGTCTAAAGGCAGCATGATCATCTAAGAAATTTTTAGAATATTCTAGGTGATAGTTAACCCGATCATATATTAGAAATAAAAGGACTTTGAATCTAATCACTTCATTTTACAAAGGAGGAAATTGGGGCAGGACCAGAAAGGTTGTGGGACTTGCTGAAGTTCACATAGATAGTAAGTCACAGAGCTGGGATTGTAAAAAAATGATCTCTGTGACCAAATTTAGTATTCTTTTAAAAATAATATCCTAAAGTCCTGTTTTAGTGTGGTAAATCATTTTAAATTTCTATGGAGAATATTTAAGGAGTTCACTATGAAAAGTAATTAAATGAAAATGCAAATTTATATTATAAAAATATGTGATGCATTATATTCAAATTTTTGTGTTTCGTGATGAACTGTTGTTCCTGTTATAGCAGAATGAAGTCCTCCTCTTTAAGTAACTTACAACTACTCAGTCTTTAGGTGTTTTTATTTAATAAATTACTTCATTAGATTCTTAATTCCTTGTTATTGTTTCTTTACCAAAGAAAATTAATGTGATGATGGAGGAATATCTTGACTTGCTTTTGAATTAATTTTAAGTGCAGTAGAGTTGGGCAAAGTTGTCAGTCTTTCTTCTAGAGGCTTTAAAGTCCTTTGGCAAGAAAAAAATAAGAATGACTGGCAATGATCTGGGATGCATTGAATGACTTGGGTGTCTTTGATGACTGACCAAGCTCTAAATGCTCCACAGCACCTGATTCAGTCACCTTCATTATCACTGGAACAAATTGTTGTCATCTACCAGTCCTGAAGAATGGAGTCTTCATATTCTTGGGGTAGACATCCCCCTAACTCACTGATGGGTTTGAGGTCTTCCAGTTACCTTCAATTTATGTTAGCCCCATCTGCCAAGAATATTTTATAGTGGTGTGGCCACAGCACATGTTACATAGCTTCTTGGAGCTACAAGGGAGAACCATAAACCAAAGATGGATGAGAATCCCTGGAAAAATCCTGGCAAGTCCTCCCTTTAGAGGCACTAGTCCTCCAAGAACACATCATAAGCCTCTTGGTACTGGTAAGTGGCTAAATGTCATAAGCAAAAATTTTAAATATCATAAACTAAGAGAAGATCTTGTGCAGAGTTGCTGTGCACAATTAAGAAAAAAGTTAAAGCGCACTTGAGAAAGAACTTTTTGATGATATAGATTTCTATTCCCATTAATTTCAATAGAGCACTGATTGTTACATTTAGGTTACTGAAGAATATACTGTATGAGTTAGAATGTTATCAGCTGTTATGCTATCAGCCATTCCCTCATGAAGTCAATTTATGATGATCACAATTTTTTTCTGCACAACTAAAACTACGTAAGTTAGAATTTTGAAGTTATAAGAGTACATATCAATGATGCAAAATCAACTAATGGAATAGACAATGTGAAGAAGGTTCTTCTAGGACCTCATGGGAAATGAATAACTGTAAAGGAACAACCAATAAACCAAAGTTAAAATCTCCTAAAACAAGTCCCTGATTTGGTCATATAGACATGCAGTCATCCAGCTTATAGACTGGATCCTCAGCCATAAAGAACATAATAATAAATGAAATAGAAGCTTGGTGGTTATTATAATAATCATTATTCTGCATTTACCCATGATTTCTCTGAAATTGCCGTATTTGCCATTTTACTCATATATCTGAGAAATATCTTCATTCCTGCTTAAAAACTTAGGAAGATAACTGATATTTGGAATAGATGAACATTTTCAAAAATATAATCTACTTATATTAACAAAAGAGGAAAAGAATATTTTAAAAAATCCAATCAAAGATAAAGAAGTTGAACAAATCATCATAAAACTCCTTTTAAAAAGGCTCCAAAGGAGGCAGAGTAAAGATGGTGACTTAGAGGCAGCAAAAGTCCAGACCTCTATCAAAGTCCTTCCACACCAATCAAAAACAAAGTGAGGGGACAGAAAGCCAAATTTAACAACAGGACAGAGCTGGGGGACCCTTCTGCTGGATTCAACTTAAAAGGTATGCTAAAAAAGCTTGAATTCTTGAACTCTAAGGAAAAGAAAGAAGGAAGGTCCCAGGACCCTTCCCCCATCTACTGTGCTGAGTCTCTGGTAGTTACTGGAATCTTGGGGCAAGGGCTATAGCCTGGAAGGAGTGCCTTGCTGGCACAGCTGTGCCAGGCTCTGGCTGTGGAAGGCAGCTGGAGGAAAAGCACAGAGAGGGCAGCCTAGGCACATCTAAAATTCTCCATCTTGCCCCCCACCCCTTTTTGAGGCTTTGGCCTCAGTGCATATCCAGCTCCACAGATCAGCTCCATTCAGGCTTAGTCTTATTAATAGGAAAGATAAGAAGCCTTCTGTGATAATGAGATTAAATATAACTTGCCCATTCTCAAATCTAATCACCAAAAGTGTAAACAACTCCACTTAACTCACAAGTTGGGAGGTCTGTGACCCACATGTGCTAAAATAAGTGACAATCAAAATTTACTACCTGCCTCCTGGGCAGTCCTAAGAAAAGTGTCTGTTGTGATTGGACACAAACTAAGAGGAAGACACAGGAAGTGACACAAAAGAAGTCCCTTTAAAAGATGGGTCAAGGAGTTCATCTGGCTTCTTGTTGGTGTCTTGGATCTGAAGGAGCTCTCTTCTGGTTCTTGCTTGAAAGTGGAGGAGTGCTGGACCTGGGACCCTGAAACTTTGGTGAGACTGCTCTTAAATCTCTCTCTTAGAACTACACGTGATGAGTGAAGAAGGCTGACTCCTTAAGCTCCCAAGAGGTACTAGCCTCTGGGAGGATCCTTTGATTGGGAGAATCCCTTGTGGTTAAATCCCTTGTTAATTGACTTTTAGGCTCTGGCTGGGCCACTAGAGCCCTGCCTGAGTAAAACCCAGACTTGAATACAAATCTCTTACTCTACCCTCTTCTCATCTTTCTACTTCCACTCTCTCCTATATTTTGTAAATAAATTGTTAAAATCATTTTGGGAATTGGTATTTATTCAGTTCCTTGGAAACCACACCTTTAAATATTAATATATCCAATAAAAAAATCCCTTTTCCCTCTTATACTTCAGAGGGCAGGGAAACTCAATCTCCAACACTCCTCCCCCACTGACTGCTCTGAGAGCCTTGCTGACTAAGCTCCCAGGGAGAAGGTTGCAACCATTACAGAATACATTGTCACAGGGCAGGAAGCTCAGATCCCTTCAGCCTCCACACCTGTACCTACACCTTCAACTTCTGCTGCCAACTGGGGAAGATCAGACCTCTGGGCTCATTAATACTCCATCAACCTAATCTAGTCAATCAGCAGAGCAGAGAAGAAGCCCTTTCAGGACAAAATAGATCAAATCCACAGATTCAGCAAATAAACAGAGGAGCAAGATTAGAGCGATTGACTTGGGGGGGAAAGAAGGAAAAATTATGAGTAAACAACAGAAAAAGAAAAAAAGAAATGACAATTGACAGCTTCTATCTAGGTAATGAAGAAAAACCAAATGGAACAGGGGAGGATCAAGGAGCACCAAGCAAAAACACAGAAATTCCAGTATGTTGGACAAAGACTTTGGAAGAACTCAAAACACAATTCAAAAACAATTAAGAGAGGCTAAAGACAATTGAGGGAAAAAAGCAAAATAAGTCATCTGGAAACAGATGCACATGAACTAAAATGAGAAAATAGGGTCTTGAAAGCCAGAATTGACCAGCTTGAAAATGAGGCAAAGAAGGTGAAAGAAGACCTACAAAGAAAATCAGACCAGAAGGAGAAGGACAACCAAAAAGCCAAAGATGAAATTCAGTCTTTAAAATCTAGAAACCAACAACTAGAAGGAAATGACATCACAAGGCAGCAAGAATCTATAAAACAAAATCAAAAGAATGAAAAAATGAAACACCTTAATTGATAAAACTACAGATCTGGAAGTTAGATCCAGGATAGGCAATTTAAGAATTATTGGACTACCAGAAGATCATGACAAAAGAAAAATCCAGGACATCATTTTACAGGAAATTATCCAAGAAAACTGCCCTGACATTCTCAAACAAGAGGGAAAAATGGAAATTGTAAGAATCACCTCCTGCATTTAATTCCCAATTGACAATGCCCAGGAATGTTATAGCCAAATTCAAGAACTAACAGACCAAGGAAAAGATACTACAAGCAGTGAAGAGGAAGCCATTCAGATATCATGTAACCACAGTTAGGATAACACAAGACCTGGCAGCATCCACACTGAAGGACCAGAAGGCATGGAATATAATATTCCTGAAAGCAAGGGAACTGGGTCTACAACTAAGAATCAACTACACAGCAAAAATGACTATATTCTTGCAGGGGAAATTATGGTCACTTAATAAAATAAAAGATTTCCAAGCATTCATAAAGAAAAGATCTGACTAAAACAGAAAATTTGATGCCCAAACACATCACCAAAAAGTAATTAAGAAAGGGGAAAAAAACTTTTTAAGGGACCCAATAAGTTCAAATGCTTCATATTATTATAAGAAAAGATGATATTGGTAACTCTTAAAAACTGTTATCATCATCAAAGTAGCTAAAAGAAGTATACTCAGAGGGAACAGTTACAAACCATATAGGATGAAATGTCAATATATGTGTGTATGTGTGTGTATATATATGTACACATATATATGTTTATAACTAGGGGTAAAAAGGATAATATTAAGAGAAATAGGAAAAGAGACAAAATGGGGTAAATTTCTATTTTATAAAGAAGCTTATGGGTGGAGGAAGGAAAAAGGCCAATAGAATGGTTGGAGACAGATAATACTTAATTTGAACACAATTGAAATTGACTCAAAGAGGGAAGAACAATCTGATCCACTGGGTCAGAGAACTCTATTGAGCCCTATAGAGAAGTGGAAGAGTAATAAACTAACTTGTGGGAAGGGAAGCAATACAAGGGAGCAAGAGGATGGGGGGTAGTTTAAAAGGCAATATAGTAAGAGGGGAATCAATAAGAGGGGAGGTGCTGGGAAGGGGAATAACATTAGGGAAGGGAAAGGGGGGAAACTGACTAAAAGCAAAAAGATGGAGGGAGGGTAAAAGGGAGAAAAGAAAAAAAGCAGAACCTAAGGAGTAAGTCAAAATGGAGGGAAATACACAGATAGCAATCATAAATGTGAATGTAAATGGGATGAAAAAGGAAGTGCATAACAGAATGCATTAAAAACCAGAACGCTACCATATGTTGTCAACAAGAAATACACTTGAGGCAGGTAGATATAAACAGGGTAAAAGTAAGAGGATGTAGCAGAATTTACTGGGCTACAAATGAGACAAAGAAGCAGAAGTAGCAATTATGATTACAGACAAAGTTAAAGCAAAAATAGATTTAATTAAGAGATAAGGAACATAATTATATCTTGATTAAAGACAGTATAAATAGGAAAGATCAACATATATACACCAAATGGTACAGTAGTTAGATTTCTAAAGGAGAAAATAAAGAAGCTTAAGGAGGAAATAGTAAAACCATATTAATGGGGGACTTTAAACTTCCTCTATCAGAACTAGATAAATTGGACCAAAAAATAAATAAGAAAGAAGTAAGGAAAGTGACTGAAATGCTAAAAAAAATTAGAGCTAATATTTAGAGAAAAATAAATAGAAATAAAAAGGAATATACCTTCTTTTCATCAGCACATGGCACATATATAAAATTGACCATGTACTAGGTCATAAAAACATTCCAAGGCAATGTAGGAAAGCAAAAATAATAAATGCAATTTTTTCAGACATAGTACAATAAAAATCATAATCAATAAGGCTTGTGGAAAGGCAGATTTAAAACTAATTGGAAACTAAGTAACGTAATTGTTCAAAACTGGCTGGTCAAAGAACAAATCAAAGAAACAATTATTGATTTCATTGAAGAAAATGACAATAAGGAAACAACTTATCAAAATCTTTTGGATGCAGCCAAAGCAGTACTCAGTGGGAGTATATCCCTGAGTGCATATATCAACAAATTAGAGAGGAAAGAGGTCAGTGAATTGGGCATGCAACTTAAAAAAAAAGGAAACAAATTAAAAATTTCCAAATGAACATTAATTGGAAATCATGAAAACCAAAGGAGAAATTAATAAAAGTGAAAGCAAAAGAACTATTAAACTAATAAATAAAAATAGGAACCAGTACTTTGGAAAAAAACAAATAAAATGGATAAAGTACTGGTTAATGTAATTTAAAAAATAGAAAGAAGAAAACCAAATTAACAGTATCAAAGATGAAAAGGGTGACTTCACCTTTAATGAAGAAGAAATTAAAGGAATAAATAAGAACTATTTTGCCCAATTAAATGGCAAAAAAATATGACAATCTAGGTGAAATGGATGAATACTTGCAAAAATATAAATTGCCTAGATTAAGAGTAGAATACTTGAACAATCTGATTACAGAAAAAGAAATGAACAAGCCATCAAGGTACTCCCTAAGAAAAAATACCCAGAGCCAGATGGATTGATAAATGCATTCTATAAAACATTTAAAGGACAACTAATCCCAATACCATTCAAACTATTTGATAAAATAAGCAAAGAAGTTTTACCAAATTCCTTTTATGACACAAATATGCACTGATTCCAAAGCCAAGCAGATTAAAAACAAAGAAAACTGCAGACCAATCTCCTTAATGAACATAGATGCAAAAAATCTTAAATAGAATATTAGTAAAAAGACTCCAGCAAATTATTGTGAGAGTTATTCACTATGATCAGGTGGAATTTATAACACGAAAGCAAGTATGGTTTAATAGGAGGGAAACTATCCACACGACTGATCACATCAAAAACCAGAACAACAGAAATCACATGATTATCTCAATAGATGCAGAAAAAGCCTTTGACAAAATACAACACTCATTCCTATTGAAAACAGTAGAAAGTATAGGAATAGCTGGACCTTTCCTAAAAATAATAAACAATATATATTTAAACCATCAACAAGCATCATCTGCAATAGGGATAAATTAGAAGCCTTCCCAATAAGATCAGGAGTGAAGCAAGGATGCCTATTATCACCTCTGTTACTTAGCATTATACTAGAAATACTAGCAGTAGCAATTAGAGAAGAAAAAAGAACTGAAGGGATTAAAATAGGCAATGAGGAGACTAAACTCACCCTTTGCACATGATTTTATGGTCTACTTAAAGCATCCTAGAGAATCAACTAAAAAGCTAGTGGAAATAATCAACAACAAGCAAAGTTGCAGGATACAAAATTAGCCCACACAAATCATCAGCATTTCTATGTATTTCCAACACATCTCAGCAGCAAGAGTTAGAAAGAGAAATTCCATTTAAAATCACCCTATAAATATATTTAGGAATATATTTAATAAGACAAACACAAGAATTATATGAACACAACTATGAAACTTCCCACACATTTAAAACTAGATCTAAATAATTGGAAAAACACTTAATTGCTCATGGGTAGGGTGAGCTAACATAATAAAAATGACAATCCTACCCAAATTAATGTGCTTAGTATCATACCTATCAATCTACCAAAAACATTTTTATTGAATTAGGAAAAAAAAAAATATATATATATATATATATATAAAAGTTCATTTGGAAGAACTAAAGATCAAGAATATCAAGGGAAATAATAAAAAAATGTGAAGGATGGGGGCCTAGCAGTACTGGATTTTAAACTGTACTATAAAGCATGGGTCATCAAAACAATAAGGTACTGCCTAAGTGACAGAAGGGAGAATAAATGGAATAAACTTGGGGTAAATGACCTCACCCAGATAGTCTACAATAAACCCAAAGATCCCAATTTCTGAGGCAAAATCCCACTATTTGACAAAAACTGCTGGGAAAATTGGAAAATAGTATGGGAGAGATTAGGTTTAGATCAACATTTTATACCCTACACCAAGATAAATTCAGTCTGCATAAATGACTTAAATATAAGGAAGGAAACTAAATTAGGTGAACATAGAATAATATACCTGTCAGATCTAAGAGAAAGGAAAGATTTTTAAGACCAAACAAGTGATAGAGAATATTACAAAATGTAAAATGTATAATGTTGATTACATTAAATTAAAAAGGTTTTGTACAAACAAAACCAATGCAACCGAAATTAGAAGGGAAGCAACAAATTGGGGAAAAATCTTCATAACAAAAACCTCTGACAAAGGTCTAATTACTCAAATTTACAAGGAGCTAAATCAATTGTACAAAAAAAGCAAGTCATCCCCCAATTGATAAATGGTCAAGGGACATGAATAGGCAGTTTTCCGATAAATAAATCAAAACTATCAATAAGCACATGAAAAAATGTTTTAAAGCTCTTATTATTAGAGAAATGCAAACCAAAACAACCCTTAGGTATCACCGCACGCCCAGCAAATTGGCTAATATGACAGCACAGGAAAGTAATAAAAGTTGCAGGGAATATAGAAAAATTGGGACACTAATGGTGGAGTTGTGAATTGATTCAACCATTTCAGAGCAATTTGGAACTATGCCCAAAGGGCTTTAAAAGACTACCTGCCCTTCAATCCAGGGCATACCACTGCTGGGCTTGAACCCCAAAGAGATAATAGGGAAAAATATGTGTACAAAATTATTTGTAACCAGTTGTACACAGAGATTGATACACTGTGACACAATCTCTACTAGCAGCTGTGATAATGAGATTAAATCTACCCTTATCATTCTTAAAATCTAATCACCAAAAGTGTAAACAACTCCACTTAACTCTCAAGTGGGGAGATCTGTGACTCACCTGTGCAAGAATGGGTGACAAATCAGAAATGACTGAGTGCCCCTTAGGCAGTCCTAAGAAAAGCATCTTTTGTAATTGGACATATAACTAAAAGTAAGGCACAGAAATTGATGAAAGAAATGTCCTGGATAAATTGAAAGAACTTCTAGGGCTCGTTCTCTTGGCTGCTCCTTTCTTCTTTTGGTGGGTGACTAGGACCTGGAGAAGCTCAGACCACTGGCTGAGACCTTGGACTAAGTGAGACTGCTGTTAATCTCTCCCTTGGAATTGCACTTGGTGAGTGTAAAGACTAAATCTTCCTGGACTTCTAAAGAAACTTCTCTTTCAAAAAAGATTCTGTTACTGAATCTTCTGCTTCCTTCATCTCTGACTCTCCAGCCCTCCATCCTTGGGCTCAAGGCTGAACTTCCTCCAACTGAGGATTAATTAGATCTGCCTGGGTTGAACAAGGAGGGCGGATCAAATTACTTAGTTTATTAGATTACTTATCCTATCCTATCCTCTCTCTGATTTTCTTATTTTATCTTCCTCTTCTCATTTGTAAATAAACTTCCACAAAAGTCATTTTGACTTGAGGTTATTCTTTAATTTGGGATTGACAATTATTCAATTTCCTAGCAACCAAACCTTTTAATATTCACCTAATCAAAACCTCTTTTTATCCCTTACACAGCAATGCAATGATCCTGGACAATTCTGAGGGACTTATGAGAAAACAGGTTATCCATATGCAGGGAAAGAACTGTGGGAGTGGAAACACAGCAGAAAAACAACTGGTCTTGGTCAATGATACATGTAAAACCCAGTGGAACTGCTCATTGGCTATGGGAGGTGGGAGGGGAAGAGTGCAGGGAAAGAACATGAATCATGTAACCATGGAAAAATATTCTAAATTAATTAATTAAATAAACTTTTTTAAAAAAGGCTCCAAGGCCAGATTGATTCCTTAGTAAATTTTACAAAACATTTAAAGAATTCACTTTAATACTACATAAACTATCAGAAAAACAGGAGAAGAGGGAATCCTTCTAAATTCTTTTTATGAAACGATATGGCATTGTTACCTAAACCAAGAAGAGCTAAAACAGAGAAAGAAAAGAATAAATCTATCTCCCTAATAAACATTGAATCAAAAATTTTTAATTTTAAATTTTTAAATAAAAAGTTAAATAGCAAGGAGATCATCAGAGATTGTCACAAGAATAATACACCATGATTGATGTGTTTCATATCATAAATTCAAGGATGGTTCAATATTATGAAAACTATCACTGTAATTGATCACTAACAAAATAAATAGAAATCACATAACTATTTCAATAGATGTAGAAAAATACAACACCCATTCCTTAGAAAACACTGAAATAAAGAGAACCTCCCATAAGTGATAAATCACTATTGATTAGAGAATGTCAAATAAAACACCTCTGAGATACTACCTCACACTTACCAGATTGGCTAACATGACCAAAAAGAGAAATTATAAATGTTGGAAGGGACATGTGAAAATTGGAAGACTAATATACTATTGGCGGAACTATGAACTCTCTATTCTGGAGAGCAATATGGTACCAGGCTCAAAGTGCTACAAAACTATGTATAATCTTTGATTGTAAGAAATAAAATGGATATAAAAGGATAGATTTAAAAATGTTAGGGTTTAAAAGGATTTATTGGTAGTCATTAGAAAAATGAAGCCACATGCCATATTAAGAGTTAGTTTGAAAGGACCCCCATAAATTACCTCTTCCTCCCATCCTGGCTCTTCTCCAAATCACCAAAGAGGAAGTACCAATCCAGTCTCTCACTATTTATCCTGCTAGCTATGTAATTTTGCTTCCTGCCCACATGATTACTCAACAGAGGAAGCCAGTTGTCTCTTGGGAAACGTAGTTTCAAGGAGCCCCAAATGTCCACAGGAAGTTTAGATCAGGGACCTCAAAATTAGTTTGACTCCCAAACGTCCAATATCACATGATCCAGCAATAGTACTAAAGGGTATTTATTCCAAAGAGATCAGAGATAAGGGGAAAGGACCTACCTATACCAAAATATTTTAGCAGTGATTTTTGTAGTGGTAAAGAATTGGAAATTGAGGGGTTGTCCATCATTTGGGGTTTGGATAAACAAGTTGTAGTCTATGGTTGTAATGGAATACAATTGCATTATAAGGAATGACAAACAAGAAAAAAAAAAAGAGTGGGTTAAAGCTTCCTTGCTAATCAATTGTGTGATTGAACTGAATTAGCCATAGGATTAGGTTTGTGAGTGATCCCTACACTTTTTTCTAGGTGAGTTAGGGAGAACCAGTCATTAAACCTAATAATAATGTTATTGAAGTGTTCTTCTCTCTGCATGCTTCCTTCCTATGAGGAGAAAGAATAATTTTCCTTTCTCCTTGGTGCTATGGCATTGTATGAATCCCTTTAATCTCTTTAGAGAGGGCTGCAAATCACCAGTTGCATTGCGTCTCTCCTCATCTTTCCAGGACTTCCAGTGCTGCCAAGAACACTTTTCACAGTACAGACTGCTGTAAACATCCTTTCATGAAATTTCCATGATGGTAAAAAACCAAATTGGCTAGATGAAGTGATATGTCAAAATGTTTGCTTTGAATCAGTCTGTTCTATCACATGAAGAAGTAAGTTCCTAGCCAAAATATTATTTTACTATAGTGCCAACAGGCTCAAAAATCTGTCAAGCTGTTATGTAACTTCTCAGAGCATTTCAGGTACCTTTGGCAAGCTATCAGATTTATACTATGTTCAATTTCCTCAGATATCATTAATTTTGTAATTAATAGTTGATTAGCAATTGAATATTGAATCAATGTGATATACTTTTTCTACCTTAAGTCAAGGAGCTATCTTATGCTGCCTGAGACAACAAATATAAACATATGATGAGCCAAACACCTGGATGAGGAGAATATCTTTACCCACCTTGTGTAAGAGATAGTGTCTAAATGGTAAGATGAACAAACGTGATCTTAAAGCTAGATCAGGTTAGTTGTAGAATAACTGCAGAACGCTAAAATCTAAAGGGCTCAGAGAATAGTGTGCTGGTAAATATTTGACAAGTAGCTCTCAAAAAAATAACCATGAAACACTTTTAAATTTAATTTGTATCAACATTTTCTCCAGCACTTTCTTATGTATAAGCAATTGACAAAACAATAAATTAATCACTGATTTGTAACCTTTAGCCATTCCCAAGTTGTTAATGTTCTTGTAAGCTGGTTTGAGCTGGCACCAGCACTCCAATGGAAGTTACTGTTAAAATTGGATATAAGAGGAGAATCCCAGGCTTAAATGTTAGTTTGATAAAGTGGTAAAATGTCATTGAATTACTATTCATTTCAACAGAGCATTGGCTTGGTTTCCCTGGCCCCAATCACTGATAAAATGAGACGTGGTCTTTTCTATTCTTCATGTTAGGCCATGAATTAAAGGTATCAGTGGTTAAGAAAGGAATATAACAATAAGGTAATAACAATAACAATAGTATGATTGGAATTCTATACTTCCTTATGGTTTAAAAATATTTCAACAATATTATCTCATCTTAGCCTCACAACATTCCTGGGAGATAGGTACTATTATTTTATCCTCACTTTATAGATGAGGAAACTGAGTCATTTAGGTTAAATTACCTGCCTAGGATCATATAGCTATGAAGTCAGGTCTTCTTGATTCAAGGACCAGAGCTCTATCAACAATGCCATCCAACTATCTATTAGATAAATTTAGATAATATTTTGTTAAAAGCTATGAAAGTGAATTATCCTATTTTTATAGAATTCGGTGGGAGGGAACTAAACAGTTGGGAGTCTGAAATTTGCTCTCATAACCCTGAGTTAGTGAATTCCTTTTAAATAAACAAGAAACTTAAAAGTAAGCAAAATATAATCTATTTTCTTTTTAATCCTATGATTTAAAATCAATTTACTATAAGTAGTAGGGACATGATGAATTCTTTGAAAACCTAATTCTCACTTTCTTTCATTCTTTCATTTAAGTTACCTATTAAAAGCCTCAATTCATTATTGTCAATAATTATTTGGCAATTAAAAATAGTGTAATATGCATCATAGAATTCAATAATGCCACCTACTGGCCACAGCTATATCTGTATTTGGTGAATGGTAGAAATGGACTAAGGTTTACAAAAAGAAGATCATTTCTGTTTGTTTTACACCTAGAAGGGATGCTGGGATGCTGGAATTCATTTAATCCAAATTCCTTATTCCATAACTAAGAAAAATGAGGTCCAGAGAAATTAAATCCCTTGTTCAATGTCACTTTGACAGAACTGTAACCCAGGTTTACATGGGGCCTATATTAAAGGTAGGGAAATGGCCAGGAAGATGTAATTAAAACAAAGTTGGGCTTGTAGTCAAAATAATGGGTTCAAATTTTGTCTTTTCACCTTACTAACTATAGGAACTTGGGCAAGTTAATTAACTTTCCTGGGCCTTATTTTCATCTGAAAAATAAAGGCACTTTAGTAGATTATTTAAGGATCCATTTCTTCTACAAAATTCTGTGAATTTTGAGGATTTTTCACTTTTATCTTTTTTTATTTTCTTAAACTATCTTGAGCTATGTGGATTCAGTTTAGTTCTAACTTCATAGCAGAGATTACTTAAGAGGAAAATTACTTACCACTAATCTCTCCTCAAATTCAGATTGTCTCATGTGAAAAGGGAATTAGAGGGATATTACTCAATTCTTCCTGAGATCAAGGTTAAATCTATTGATGGAAAAGGCTCATTGTAGAGTGGGTGATAAAGATTTCTCTCACACTGAAGTCAATTTCAACAGATAAACCAGTCATGACAAGAGGATAATGAGTAAAGGACAAATGGGGTACAGTTAGTAATTTATATCAATCAAGATATGTCACAAGTAGAAAATGGCACATGAAAATAGTATATATATTATACATGAGGCAATTATTTTATTATTTGTAAATTTTTAAAAATCAAACTGTTTTGACTGAAGAGAAGAAGTAGAAATAATTATTCTATTATAGTCAGAAGAAGGAGAGTAGATTTCTGACTCCAACTTGTGACAGATATATGACCCAAGGTTAGAAATTAAACCTCCTTCAGCTTCAGTTTTTTCATCTGTAAAATGAGGATAATAATAATAGTAATATTTCCTAGCTCACACAGTTGTTGCCAGGAAAGTACTTTCTAAATCTACATAACTGAGAGCTGGTGTAGCTATCATTAGCATGGTTGTTATTTTGATTCATCAATGGAACTGTGATCTCATCTATGTGGGTATTCCCTCAAGTAACATAGATAGTGAACAATTACATCATTTGACTCTTATTCACATTTTTCCATAAATACTATACAAGAGGTATTTAAATGGCTCCAAAGTCCCATCCAACTCTTAAATTCTTTAATTCTGTGAAATTGTTCTTGGGTGGCAATATAATAACTCCTATTGGTGTGTACTATACACTTATTTCAATTTTGAGTGACTACCCACTTTAGCTCTTTGTAGCTTGTGAAATTTCATGACTAGTAGCCCTGCAGCATCTCTGATTCTGTCACAATAGTATTGTTAAAAAGATATATGGATTTATTGTTTCAGAAAGAAATCTGCCTCAGACACCAGGTAGACGTGCCAACCTCAGCGAGTTACATCACAGAGTCCTACAATATCTAAAGGTCATAAAATTAAAACTGGAAGGATTTTTAAGGGTCATCTGATTCAGTTCCTTTATTTTGCTTTTGAAGAAACAGAGGGCAATAGAAGTTAACTTCCTAAGGTCAGACAGTTAATAAATGAAAGAAGTTAATAAATGGGAATTTAGAATTCTCCAATTCTAGATAGGCTTAATCATTAGAACATTTTTCATTACATTCAACCAAAATCTGCCATTCACTTCAATTCATACCTTATTGTCCTTTGTTGTATTTTCTGGGACCAAGTGAAACCAGTTTAATCACCTTTACATTTGATAGTGCTACAGTCATTATATACATAAAGACTTCTCTTCTCCAGGTTAAAAAATTTCTGTTCTTTCCATTAATCCTTATGTGGCTTGTGTTCAAGGCCCTTCAACGTGCCGTCTATTTTATTCAAGAAACTCTATGGTCTACCAAAGTCTGTAAAAATGTGACCTTCAGAACTAGGAACACTAATTCATTTCTTAATTGACCATGATAATGATCGTGACAAAATACAAATAAAATATCTACTAGAACCACCATTAGACAATATTTCTTGTAATTTAATTTATTTAATATTATAATGTATGGAGAGAAAGTGTAATGGAGAGAATACCAGACATTGAATCTAGAAAACCTGAGTTCAAATCCAACCTCAGCCTCAGAAAGTTAGTCATACGACCTTGGGCAAGTCACTTAACTCTGTCTGCCGTGGGTTTTACATTTATAAAATGAGCTGAAGAAGGAAATGGTAAGCCATTCCAGTATCTTTGCCAATAAAACCCCAAATTATAGTCAGCTACATCTGAAATGACTGAACAACAATTTATAATTTGAAAGAAAAATGCTAAAAAATATATAAATATCAAGAAGTGGTTGGTATCCTTAAATTCATCAACATTTGCTATAAAGCTTTCCCAGAGAAATGTTTTTCTTTATGTCATTAATTTAATATGTGAAGCCACAAGAAATATCAAAGTTTCTTCTAGAATTAGTTCTGATGCAAAACAAAGATATTTTATAGAGAAAAAGTTTGAGATTAGTGAATAACTAAAATTATGAAAACTGTCAAATATGAATGATATTTACAGAAAATAAAAAGTAACAAAAATTCTAGTGAGTACAAAAATTACCAAAGTAAATAGATTATAATACTTTCTATCAATTCCAATGGAGGATAAAGTATTATAAAGGAGGAATATAAGGAAAATGAAATAAACAAGAAAAAATTATGTTCTGAAGAAGTGTATAGATCTATGAAAGAATAATCATAATCGTTGTTAAAATCGCTTTAATGTTTGGCAATGTAAAAAAGAAATCAATACAAACTTATTTAAAGCAAAACAAGTAAAATCAATATAAAATTTTTTCAAGGAAAATGCTCCTTGATCTTCAGATCAAGAAACTGGTCTCTTTAGGAATTACAGAATAATTTAGTATTATAGATAGAAGGACCTCAGACGCCTTAGAGACAGGAAGTAGCCACCTTACAAGGTTATGGTAAGAAAAGAATCTTATAATCCATAGACTTACAATGGAAAGAGGAAGATAGTGGGATCTGGCAAATAGATCACTAGCCTTGGTCTCAGGAAGATGTGGCTTGAAGTTTTGCCTCCGATACTATCTAATCTAGTGGTTCCCAAACTTTTTTGGCCTACCACCCCATTTCCAGAAAAAATATTACTTATCCCCCTGGAAATTATTTTTTTTTTATTTTAATAGAAATTAATAGGAAAGATAAATGCACCTGTGGCCATCAGCGCCTCCCTAGATTGCTGCAGCACCCACCAGGGGGCGGTAGCACCCACTTTGAGAATCACTGATCTAATCCTAGGCAACTCCCTGGAACTATTAAAGAGCAATTACATTTCATACCTTGTAGAAAATATACTTATATATCAATGAAATCACAATTCATACTTAAAGTATTTTTTAATTCCACATAGAAATGATTTTGTAATTATTAATGTTAGCATCCAATTTCTTCATTTTCTTAATATTAGAACCCTTTGCTTATAACATACTTCTGATGATTCGTATGTCCATAAATACAACTTTTAGAGGAATCTAGAACTATTACTAATGAATGAAAAATAAATAAATTCATATAGAATATCTATTTGCTTTTTTCTATTCTGATTTCCCTTCTCCATTATGACTTTCCCCATTATATTTTCAATATATCATAGGTAAGCATAAGAAATCAAATGGACATTTTGGGGAGTTTTTCAGAAGCCACAAATGACACATGAAAGTCAGCAGACAACACAGAAAAAGTTTAGAAACTCTAAAATGCATTAAGTATATGTATAATTTTTTATATTTATCTTTAAATTTTATAATTTATATTTTATAATTATAATTATACATTTAAAATATTTATCTTTAAATACTATATATATACAAAATTTTAACTTAAATTTTTAAGTTAAATTTTTCATTTAATTTAACTAATATTTTAAGTTAAAATCTTTTAACTTAAAATATATAAAAAGTTAAATTTTGTGAAAAAAACATAAAAGCCAGAAAATGACACCCAAAAGCGAGAATTGTTGACATATCTTAAAAAGTTTAGTACATCATAAATGCATATAAAGTACTATAAAAACCCTATAAAAGAAGAAGAAAAAAATTAGACTTTATCTCTGGTATGAAAGGAGAACCAAAAAATTTTATGTGGATTTTCCAGATTGTAATTTTGCCATTTTGGGATACCTGCACTTGTTTCCCACATTATCTAATGTAAGCCCCTTTAACACAATGACTTATTTGTTCTTGTCTTTACTACCAACATAGAGAACTGGCACATAGTAGGTGTTTAATAAACACTTTTTGAATGAACGCAAGGAAGGCCAAAATCTAAGAGTTGGAAATAACCTAAGATATTATGTCATCTCACCCATACCAAAACAAATACCAAATCAAAAGTTTGAATTCAGTTTGATTGACCACTGGGTCAAGCAGGTACCAAAAGTACATTTATTATAGGCAAAATTGTGACATTAGAAATTAAGAAATTAAATTAAATGATTTTTAATAAAATTAAATGAGAATTTTAAAAAATAATTTAAAAATGCATGATGCATAAGTGTTGCTAGAGTAGGATTAACAATTGAAAAGTTCCAAAAGATCTTGAGATGAAATCAGCTTTTTCTGATGCTAGCAAAAAGAAAAAAGAAGACAGTGAAGAAACATTTCTAATCATCCTCCTTATACACACATACACACACATGCTCACACAATCATGCATGCACACTTATATACACACACATACCTTCAACTCAAGAAGTGAAAAAAAAATTCTTCTGGTACATAGAGCATGGCAAAAATTTTGTTCTTAAGTCTCAGTTACTCAGGCACTAGTTCCTGTATCCCAATGGGCATTTCCACTGCTCTGAATGTATCAGGAATTGTCCATAAACAGCAGACATGAAAGCCAGCCAGAACAAACATGGGATTATTTCCCTGAACTTCTTTCAGGCAAGATGTCTTTAGAGTGCCCGAAGCCTAGTAAGTGTTCTTAAAGGGAAATAGACATGAATTTTCACCAGTGAAGATACAGAAAAACCAAATCATTCTAGAGTAATGAGAGTGGTAAGCTATTCCACAGGTAGGTCAAGCTCACAGTCCAAATTAAACACACACACACACACACACACACACACACACACACACACACACACACACACAAAACAATGCTCCACTGCTTGTATCAAAGGAGTTTGCTTGAAGGTGAAGCTCTACCTGTGCATATGCATGATTACTAAGTACAACTCAAAGAGTTTCTTATAATTGGAAAGTCCAGATTTTATCTAGTCCAGATACTGTCTAGTCCATTCCCTCTACAACATTCTCAGAACTAGTTTCTCAACATAACTGGCAAACAATAATTACAGCTTTTTCTAGAGTCAAGCAACTGGTATTTTTTAAGCATGTACTACATGCCAGGAATTGTGAAAAAACAAAGAGGAGGAAAAAAATTGAAAGACAAAATATATCTCCATCTTTCAAGAAGTGCATAGTCGAATGAGGGAGATAGCCTGTAAACAAATATATACAAACTATGTGTTTGTATACACCCATATATACATGCAGATACATACACTGGGTATATACATATTTACCTACATATTATTTATATGTGCAAGTATTTGTATGTGGAAGGCAAATATTTTAGATATGAGGAAGAGATCCTGAAAATGCTTAGTGTCAGCTGATGGAGCCTCATGTCCCATGAAGAGAAAGTATGCCAATATCATTGGATCTCAGAATATCTGAAGAGAACTAAAGTATAGGAAGATTGGAAAGATAGGAAGAGGCACATTATGAAGCGATTTAGAAGTGAAATTATCATTTATGAAGGACCTTTTCCATATGGCATTAACATCCCTTCCTTTGTTCAGAGAGTGAAGGATGACCAATAAAGTGAGTGATCAAATTCTAAGTAATTCTGTTTTGACTCAGAAATAATATATAACTAAAAAGTAAGTAAAGTGGCATTCTCTTGTTGCTGGTTAGCTGATGCTAAAAGATTACTAAAATGAGTCATAAATCCATTACGGAAATTCTATTAATTGATGAATATTCATTAAAATCCTACAATTCACACTGAAAGACTGAGAGACAACCCTAAACTTAAATTGGGAATATTCTAGGTAACATAGATGGATATTTTTTTTTACCCACTTGTCCCAGTAGAACAACTGAATGGATGAGGCTCCTGTAAATGGGGCATCTTGAAGCCTATAAAACATTGTCATAATTTAGACGATTGTCATTGGATAATGGGGTTATTTTCTAGCATAGTTTGTTACTGTCGCAACAATAAATGGAACAATAAATGAACATTTCTGATTCAAAAAAATACACGTGAAAAAATTGAGAAACAATTTTGTGCGGTTTGCCATAAAGTTGGTCATTTGTTCCAGTTATATCTGCCTCTGTAACCCTAGTTGGGTTTTTTTTGGCAGAGATACTGGTGTGGTTTGCCATTTTATTTTCTAACTCATTTTACAGATGAGGACCTGAGGGAAACAGCATTAAATGACTTGCCCAGGATCACATAACTAGTAAGCATCTGAGGCCAGATTTGAACTCGGGAAGATAAGTCTTCATGACTTCAGTCTGAGCACTCTAGCCACTGCACTTTCTACAGCAGACATCTTAAATTCCTCATATCCAAAACTGAACTCATTATTTTCACCTAAACCCTCTTCCCCTCTTAATTTCCCTATTCCTATTGATGGCACCATCTCCCCACTCACCCAGATTTGCAAGCTAGTTAGGTATCTTCTTCCTGCTCTTCACTGTCTCATTTTCCCCTATCCATAAGCAATCTGCTGCCATATTCTAGTTTATGACTAGTAAAGAAGAAATTAAAATATGATTCCCAGAACCATGAGTTGGAGGTTGAACTATCAGAGATCCATGAAAGAAAGCTCCCTTAAGATGTACAATGTTGGGGGAGTGAGGAAAAGAGAGAGCATGTTGTTGTGGAAGAATGCCTAGAATTAATTCTGGCAGATCTGACTAAGAGTCTTATCTTTAACACAAACTAGCTGTATGTGACTATGATCCTTAGATAAGAAACAGCTTTACCTAAATAAGGCTGAAAGGATATGTATCAAAATTAGAGAGTATTTTGTTTTGATAATTAAAATGTGTATGTGTGTGTTTCTATTCTACTTAATATATTTTGAATGAGATACAGGATTCCATGATACAGTACAAGGAAGAATAGCAATCTCCTTTATGTGGCAATTAAGTTGCCAGGAGGAAGAACTCAAGAATCATGTTTTGGGAGAAGGTCCCCAAGCATCTCAATGTAGGAAGAAAAAAATTAGAGAAAAACGATATGGCTAAAAGGTAAAGCTCCACAAGGCATAGCAGCACAAGACAAAGCTAGCAGAAAGAATATAAAGCAAGCTAGCTTTATGGAAGACAAGGATTTACAGTGTGAGACATTTAAGGAGACTGGAACAGATCAGTTCCACTATCATCCCTTGGTGAAATAGGGCCCCAAAACCAGTAAAACTTGATTTGCTTCTGAAGGGTTCCCATTGGGTTCCAGCAGGACTAGACATGGCAGAAAGGAGTGAGTAGCTTAGATCTGGCATGAAAGAAAAGGTTTAGGGACTGTTGCTGATTCGTGCTAGAGTGGGGGCCTGGGAAATTATCAGCTAGTTCATATTCAAATATCCCACTGGTGGAAAAAAGGTTTTTGACTGAATGACTCGAAGGATTTGTGCTCCCCCTACAGCTCCAGTTAGTGGCATAGGTAGGCTACTGAGATTCTTACATATGCTATATTAAAAATTAATGAGCACCAGTCAAAGATCAGGAGGAAAAAGTTATCATGGTTTTGAAATTCACTTTTTAATAACTTTGACTTATAAAGAAAGATATGTCTTTGAGAAAATAGAATGAAGGAAAATCTATTTAAAGTTTCTGAAGAACATTCAAAATATTTGCAAAGGAAAGGTAAAGATGAAGTCATCAAATAAAAAGAAGAAACAATTATGGACATTTAGATATTAAAGATACCAAGAATAAAAACATCTCGAGATAAGAAGAGCAAATTAGAGAAAAACTGGAAAGCATTATTTTGTTAATTAATTGGTAGGCATTGAATAGTTACATATTGAGCAAATATGTGGAAAGTGTAGGAGTTTATAACAAAAATACATTCAAGTCTAAAATAAAATGCATTTTTTCTAATGCTATAGACTTATCAGACCATTCTTTAATACACAGATGTGTGTGTGTGTGTGTGTGTGTGTGTGTGTGCTTTGTCAAGACTTGAGATCCCATCATGACATTCTATTAGATTAAAACATATAATGTTCTGGAGTCATATGACTACTCAAAACAAGATGAATTCCATGGCATAAGGTCATAAGTGTGTCAGGTCAGGACATGTATGTCCTTTATTTTTTTATCTTTAAGGCTAAATATATTTTTGAATCACAATTTCAACAGTTGAGCACAAGGAACATAAAACATATTCCTTTCTTCACTTTCACCCTTCCTTCCTTTCTGTCTTCCTTTTCAGGTATGTGAAGTTTTGTCCATGCACCCAAATTTAGAGGCTACCATTTCTCCTCTCTTCAAAATGGAAGGTTTCACAAAATCAGGTTATCATAGCCTCCCCATAGTTGGCACTTGGTTGGCAAGAATTGTGATATATAATAATTCAAACACGAAAGTCCAGGAAAACAACATTTTATGACTATTTGCCTAGGACATTTTCAAGAAAGGAAAGTACTCCCTATGGCAAAATCACTATTGAACTATTCAAATAATGTTATGGTATTCAAAGAAAATAAAACTTCCAACTGCTCAAACAATAGGTTCAGTTAGTACTGGAATCTGGATAGGATAAGATTAAATCTGAAGGACCAAAGGGATTGTTTTATTCCAAATTAAATAATCCCCTGAACTACCAAGAATGAGAGGCAGTAGTAAGGGCATGAAGCATACTCCTCCTATGCAATATGTCACAAAAACTGAAACTAGAAAATCAAGACAGGACATAAAAATGGAAGAATCATTAGCAGCCATCTTTTTTTTGAAAGGTATAATCTTATAGGTGTGTTGGCTATGAAAGTACCCTTTGTAATAGAATTTTCATTTAGTTTTAGAAGGAAAGAAGAATGATTCAAGAGTCCTCTGTTCTCACTGCAATCATATGAATAGGCATGCTTAGCTAGTGAAATCCCAAGTATTAAAGTCACAGCTAGATTGGATTGCTAGTGATTTTAACAGTAAGACAGTAAATCAAACAGCCTCTTATATTGTTTGCTACCTGAGGTTAGAGGTCTATAATCTTCAAAAAAGATTGGACCAAATATAGCCTAAGCTATAGAGTCAAATAAAAACTTGAGTAAGCCAAGTAACTCCAATGCGAAATATGCTACTAAGATGGAAAGGTATTCTTGATGTTATATATTTTATTTCATTTGTTGAGATGTTCCCTTACTCTTTGAAATAGATATTACCTCCACCAGTAAAGCTCATAATCCCTTCATGCCTTTTTATACGGTATGGTTCTTTCATTTGTATTTCTATAAATTAGTGAAAGATTCATCGAACATTATAAAAGTATTCCTTTGGTCATTTCAGTATCTCTAAAGACTAAAAAGAGATGATGATTCCATGTTGGCATAGGCTTTGAATGACGAACAAGATTAAATTTTACCAGAAGGGCCATATCAAACCTGTGAAGGCTTTTGAATAAAAAACTAATTCAACTTGATCTACATGGGTTTATAGTTGTCAATGTTAGTTTTTATGTTTCTAAGACTGGGTGTCCTTCTTTCTTTGAGGCTGGAAGTATAGGGCTCTTTCACTTGCTCAATTTTATTATGAACAGCACAAAGCCTTTGATTTATTATCTTTCCAAATCAGTCTGGGTGGTCCCTTCTTGATTATCACATTGGCTTCCTTTTACCTGGAGGCTCAGCCTATTGATGCTAGAGTTACTACAATACTGACTGCCAAGGCAACTACAACACTGAATCTTCATGCTCAATAGATCTGCCAGATTCCACTTCTCCATTATGGAAATCACAAGTTTTTGTCACTAATTCCAATTTAGCCCTGGAAGAAAGATTTAAGAAAAAATAATTCATAGCATAAAGAAGAATGGAGGAAGAAGAAAAAGAGTGAAAGTAAGAATATGTGCAAAGAAGTTCATAGCAGGAGTCACTTTGGGTGCTGATAAGGATGTGAATAAGATGACATCACTGGTAATGGAGAAAATTATATGGACTTGAGAAATCTTTTAGAGATGTTGCCAGCAGTACCTGATAATCTTGGTGGGAAATAGGAGGGAGTAAAAGATAAACATTATCTTGTGTGGTCTTCACATTGGCCCCATGAGATTCATTCTACTATGATCTCTATTTTGAAAATACATTAACTTTTCTCTAATTAGGGCAAAAATGTACTTTACGATTTCCTAAAATCAGTCTAACCCTATATCCTTTTCAAACCAAAGTCCAAATTATTGTACATTTGTATCATTTGTTCTAGATAGATGTGCTATTGAATAAGATCTAAAGAATGTCTATAAATATTGAAATCTAAGCAACATTCTCCATCCATTCCATCTTTCCTGTAGGGATGGTCAGGTCAAACTCCATTTGACATGTAGAGATATCTTCCAGGACACTATAGAAACAAACTGTGAGTGATGATATCAAAAGATTCCACATACTATCAGGAGACATAGAGCAAGAAGCCAATTTTTTCATGGACTCTATTTGGAGGACCTATTTGAGGATGTTACTAATACTCAGAAAGCATGGATGGATAACAATCTGTAACACTGAAGAGATTGTAAATTGCTCAAAATATTGAAGTAATATTTTTTCTCCTTATTGCGCCTCTCACAAAATATCACAGAATATCAGAAATGGAAAGGGTCTTAGCAATGTAAAGGTCATTTAAACCTAATCTAAATTTATCCTACCTACAATGGAAATCAAAGCCCAGAAAATTTAAATTCTTTGTCCAAATTAGTATAGCTAGTAAATGAAAGAGCTAGGACTAGATCTCTTTCTTCTGATTCTAAATCTAATGATTTTTTTTTACCTTTTATGCCATGCTGTATTTTTTTTGGAAGGGTGAAGGGACTAACTCACCCAGGATGGATGTATAGTATTCATTTATAAGCTCAATACAATTTTTGATTGGCAAGGCAGCTTTAACCTATTTTTTTCCAAACTGGGTCAGTTCATCCCCTTTAAATAATCTGATCACCTTCTATTACCAGGAGTTCATTACTCTGTTGCCAGATTTAGTCTAGATACCAATTTTGCAGTAGTCATATTGCAATTCAGAACTCCAGAGCTCATGAGATAAATTAAACACCTCAGTAGCAGGGATTATAGGTATGAGGCAATACTCTTGTCTTCATGTTGCATTTTTCTTTTTTTTTTCTTTTCTTTTTTTTAAACCCTCACTTCTGTCTTGGAATCAAAACTACATATTAGTTCTAAGGCAGAAGAGACATAAGAGCTAGACAATGGGGATTAAGTGACTCGCCCAGGGTCACACAGCTAGTTGGTGTCTGAGGCCAGATTTCAACTAAGATCTGCCATCTCTAGGACTGGCTCTCAATCCTCTGAGCCACCCAGCTGTTCCCAGAGCTGCATTTTTCAGAGAGAGTTGCTGTATGCTTGTTACTAAAGAGTCTTTTACACTTAGAAAATGAAAAATTAAAAGGTTATAAATGTGCTCATGAAATAATACAATGATAGAATGACTCATCTTCTGTTTGGCTTTTTCCAGTGTCCTGAAATTGACTAACTCACAAAGAAGCTAATACTATGTTTTTTGATCATTTGTTAAAATCTTCTTTATAAAATTTAGAATTCAAAAGGATTATAGAAATCATTTAATTTAACACCCTGGTTTTACAGAATAGAAAACTGAGTTGTGGAGAGATTAAACAATTTTTTTAAATGTCTTATAGGTAGTTGGTACCCAAGCCTGGAATTGAATTCTAATTGAATGGATATCTACATTCCTCTAACGAATACTTTTTCATCATAGTTCTGCTGTTACAACAGGAAACACCTAATCTTCTTCCTAATGATGTCCCTTTAAACACTGGAAAATAGTTTTTCTCTTTCCCCAAATGTCTTTTCTTCAACCAAAACAAATAATTAGTTCTTTTTTATTATTTCTCATGGCATGGTTTCTTAGCCACATCTCATCCTAATAGTTCTATTCTATATACTTTCTAATTCATTTATTTTTTAGCCCAGATTTATGATTTCATTGGCATGAGGAACTCTCTTTACCAATGCAAATCTTCATATTCTTTGCAACTAATAGAGTTATATGGAAATAAAAGACATTTGGGGAAAGAGAAATTAAGTAGATTACCTATTGTCACATATTCCTTAGGTATAAAAACTATACATTAACCTAAGCCAAAATTCTATTCATAATACAACAATGCCTCTCCCCTTAAAATTTGGTTCTCAGAACTGAACTGTTTGTTTTGTTTTGAACCAGAAACGTAGTGAGAATGTATTATACAGATGGCTACACTTCACCACAAAACAATCAGTCTAGAAAGATAAGAGTTCTATGGTACATAATCAAGAGGTAGGTAAGTGAAATTCCTATTAAAAGTTTGATTTTATTTTTTTTTTTGGTTGGAGGGTGGCATCAAATGCTGGTGAGTCCTTTATCTGATGATATCAGCATAGTCCTTCATAGGGTGATATCTCCTTCCTAGGGTCATTCCATCTTTGCTCCTGTGGCATCTGCGGTCAGCACAGTCTGGTTACCCTAGAGAGTGACTCTTTTCATTTGTAAGGACAAGATGCTGTGAGTCAAATATTCATCCCTATCTTCTTAAATGTGCTCCTCAGCACTCAAGGATACCCTGGGATAGCTGTCAAGTTTCCTAGGACTCTAAGAAAGCTTGCTGCCTGCATCACTTTAGATCCACCCTTCCGTGGATGATATCCCTCTTCTCGGTGACCTAAGACGTATTTGTGTGCATTGTCCTATTCAATTCTCATGGTTCTCTTTCCTCTTCACCACGTCTTTGCTATGGGTGCTATTCCTAATCTCCACAGATAAATAAAAACACAGTGAAATCGAAGGATCAATGAAGGTCAGTATAAATTCCTATTTGTCCATTTTCTTAGTGATAAATTTTGTTCTACAAAATCCAAGCCCCTTTAAAACATGGAAATTAAGTGGGAGGACAATTTGGGGTTTGAGAGTGCAAATTACTACCTTATCGCAAAATACACTTCAATTTGGTTCAGGTATCCTTGGCTCAACCCTGACCTAAGCTCATTGAAGACCATCCCATTCTGCTTTCAACATCCCAAAACTCTCTGCTTTCAGCATCCCAAAACTCGACTCTCATTCTCATTCTGATTACAGTCACAGATTCTAATCCAGTTCTCTTCTTTGTAGCCCCATTGTTAATGAGGTCCATGTTCCTGTCCTAATGGCTTTGCTATTATATTCTTGGCAAAAGATAACCTCCTCAAAGGCAAGGACAACATGTCAATGTTAATTAAAATCTTCATCTCTCTTCAACAGTCTCCTTCAAACCTCCTTAGGCACTCTACCTTTATCCACATCTCTGTTTCTGCCCATTCTAGCACATGGTGATAGGGAGAACACAGTCATTTCTTCTTGGATGTGGAGATCATATATTTATTAATGAAGCCTAAGGTTTTTCTAACTGTTTCAGTAGTCATGTCACACCTTTAATTCATGATGACCTTATAGTCATTTTTAGATTTCTTGCTGTCAAGTCAGTTCTCCTTAACCATTCATGCGTAATTGAATTTTTTAGCTAAATGTCATTTATTTCCTCAGCTAACATACTATTTTTTCTTTTCTTTGATCTGTATTATTTAAATCATTATTTAGCATTTTGTTTGAGAGATAATATTTCTGTCATGGTCTCAAGGTATCCTATTTTTTTTATTTCTTTAGCACCTGGAGAAGTATTTAATAGCACATGGGTTAATACTTCATAAATGTTTCTGTTCAGTTATTTATTTTAAATTATTGATAAAATTTCTAAATAGTGAAGTACCAAGTATACAGTCCTACACTATACCTATAGATCAGTGATTTTGCTGTGAGTAACCATGGCAAATTGTTGATCCTTTAAGTAGACATCAAAAAAGGGTTCTCCAGCAGTGGTCCCTCAAGATCTATTAATTCAGGTTTTTGATAAATCCATTTCTCCTTTCTCTCCATAATACACTCATTCTCTTCTTCCTTTACTTCAGGTTTGTGAAACTGAGGGACTAGAAGTGTGAAGTTACCCCTCTACAGTCATAGGGTAGTTGGCGGGAGGGTAAGGAGAAAATGAGTTCTGTTTTGGTAATGTTGAGCTTAAGAAGTGTCCTGAATACTTAGCTCAAGATATCTGAGAGGCAGTTGGAGATTAGAGATTGGAGGTGAGCCGAGAGACTAAAACAGGAAGGTAGATTTGAGAATCATCAAGGAAGAGAAGTTGATTAAATCTATGGGAGCTGATGAGATCATGAAGTGAGTATGTACTGAGTGAGAAAAAAAGAGAACCAAGGACCCCTGAGGGACAATTACAATTAGGGCATGTAATCTAGATGAGGAGCCAGTAAGAAAGACAGGGAAGGGGTGATCAGATAGGTAGGAGGAAAACTAAAAAAAAAAAAAAAAAAAAAAAAAAAAAAAAGTGGTATTCTGAAAACCTAGAGAGAAGAAAGTATCAAAGGAGGACAGTGATAAACATTTCCAAAGACTGCAGAGAAATCAGGAAGAATGAGAGTTGAGAAAAGACCACTAGATTTGGCAACAAAAGATCATTAAAAACTTTAGGGAAAGCATTTTAATGGAATATTAAAGTCATAAGTTAGATGGTAAATTTTTTAAATTTTATTTAATTAATTTAGAATATTTTTCCATGGTTACATGATTCATGTTCTTTCCACGCACTCCTCTTATCCCATCTCCCATAGCCAATGAGCAATTCCACTGGGTTTTACATGTGTCATTGATCAAGACCTATTTCCATATTACTAATATTTGCATTAGAGCAATCATTTAGAATCTACATCCCCAATCATATCCCCATTGAACCACGTGATCAAGCAATTGTTTTTCTACTGTGTTTCTACTCCCACCGTTCTTTCTCTGAATGTGAGTATCATTCTTTCTCATAAATCCCTCAGAATTATCCTGGATCATTGCATTGCTGCTAGTAAAGAAGTCCATTACATTCGATTGTACCACAGTGTATCAGTCTCTGTGTACAATGTTCTCCTGGTCCTGCTCCTTTCACTCTGCACCAATTCCTGGAGGTCATTCCATTCATATGGAATTCCTCCAGTTTATTATTTCTTTTAGCACAATAGTATTCTATCACCAACAGACACCACAATTTGTTCAGTGTTATAAGATAATGGGACAGGGTCCTCTGATGAGGAGCTGAAGCTGAGTGTGGAAATCCTTAGATGTAATACCAAGTTGTGGTAGTGAAACACTAAGGACCCCACAGGAATATTTGTGAAGAAACTGCTACACCCAACTTCAATATAACAGTGTCCCAGAACAAGTAGTCAAATGAAGAAACTGTAGTTCAGATTACACAGCATTTCTAACTGCTTATCCTGGCCCCAAAATGTGGATGAACTTTAATTGACTGTGACTTAACTTTCAGTTGGAAATAATCTCTCTTTCTTCAAACACCCAAGGATATGATTGTTAATCCTTAAGGTAAAGAATGACATTCACCTAAGTGAGTTTAAGATTAAATGATAACAAACTTAGGGAAATGGAACAGGAAATTGAAGGAGAGGGGAGTAAAGGGAATCCTTGACTTAAGCTATTGGTGATCAGATGGTAATGAGAATTGAAGGTAATCAAGGTTTCAAGTTTAACTGTTGTTGTGGCTTGCCTGACAGATTCATCCTGGCAGAACCAGGCTGGTTTAACCTGAATCAGGTTTGATGGTGATTGATATTGCTTCCTCTTGATGAGTAATTAATCAGAATGTACAGTATAGAGTCACACAGGATTTGAGAGTATGGTAATGATCAATGCTGGTATCCCAGTATATATAAAAGTTATGTTCACACTATATTAGTGTACATACTATACATAATGGTTATCAAATGGACAATAGTATTATTAGTGTAATAATAATATAATAGTATATGCAGATATATATTCATTAATTTAAGATATTTTATTTCCAAAAATGATAACCATCATCTAAGACTTCAGTAAGTTATATTCTTTTTCCTGGTAGAGGATCTTGCCTTGATGTTTATGGCTGATAAACAATCAAGAGTGGAGATTGTTTAATGATGAGGAACTTGTGGTAATTTATTAAAATAAGACAACAATAAAGCTTGCCCCATTGATTGATTCTTCCTTTTGCTTGAACACTTAGAGGCCACTGTAGTATTATTAATTGGACTAATTTCAATACTGTTGTATCTCAGGGAATAAAGAGACAGATGGGGTATAGAGGATCAGTGGAACAGTCAGAACACACATAATATTTACTAAGTTTGTTATCTTATATGGGCATGGCTTATAGTGCCCCAAAACATTTACAATAGTAACATCAAAGATCATTGTTCATAGATCACTCTAACATAATAATAATGAAAAAGTTTAAAATATTGCAGTAATTAACAAAATGTATCAAAGAGAAACAAAGTGAGCACAAGCTGCTAAAAAAATGGTATCAAAAGATATGCTCAATGCAGAGTTGCCATAAACTTTCCATTTATAAAAAACATATATAATATCTGAAAATTTCAATAAATTGAAGTGCGATTAAAAAATGAATGCCAGTACACTATGAAGTGGTGATTATGTGTGTTACTGGCTAAGAAATAAAGTGGTGAACCAGTGCAATAGATTAGGTACACAACACACAATATAAAATGGCCATAGTAATCTAGTGATCCATAAACCAAAAAATCCAAAATTTGGGGGTAAGAATTCAAGATTTGATAGAAATTTTTAGGGAAACTGGAAATAGTTTGGCAGAAACTAAACAGGAACCAACATCTCATACTATATACCAATATAAGGTTAATTTTTAGACACAAAACATATTATCACAAGAAAATTAAAAGAGCAGTTGAAAATGTACCTGCCAGACTCTTGAATAAAGGAATAACTGAACAAGAGATACCATTGCAAGAAGTAAAATGGATAATTTGGTTATATGAAATTAAAAAGATTTCAATCAAGCAAAATAAATGAGCAAAAATCAGAAGGAAAATAGTAAACTTAGGGGGAGGAGATTACAGCAAGTTTTTCTGATAAAGGCTTCATTTCTCAAATGTATAGGGAACTGAGCCAAGTTGATAAAAATATAGTATATTCCCCAGTTGATAAATGACCAGAGGCAGTTTTCAGAAAAAGAAATAAAAGCTATAAATAATCACACAAAAAATGCTATAAATCACTATTGATTAGAGAAATGCAAATTAAAACAACTCTGAGATACCACCTCATACCCATCAGATTAACTAACATGACAGAAAAGGAAAATGACAAAAGACAGTGCAGATGTGGAAAAATTGAAATACTTGTATATTATTGCTGATATAGTTGTGAACTAGGCCAACCACTCTAGATAACAATTTGCAATTATGCCCAAAGGGCTATAAAACTGTGCAAATTTTTTGGCCCAGCAAAACCATTATTACATCTCTATCCAAAAGACATCAAAGAAAAGGGAAAAGTACCTATTTGTACAATAATATTGATGGCAGCTATTTTTATGGTGATAAAGATTTGGAAAATCAGAGGATGTTCATCAGTTGGAGAATGGCTGAACAATTTGTAGTCTATCATCGTGGTGTAATACTATCCTGCTATAAGAAATGATGAACAGCACAGTTTCAGGGGGAAAAAAAAACAACAACTGGGAAACTTATATGAACTGATGCAAAATGAAGTGACTCAAACCAGGAGAACCTTGTACCCAGTAACAACAATATTATAAGAGTGATCAACTATGAAAGATCAACTCAGAAAGCTATTCTGAGCAACATAATGATCTAACACAATTCCTAAAACTCATAATTAAAAATGCTATCCATTTCCAAAGAGAAAACTTTGAGTTCTGATTGAAGCATACTTTTTAACTTGATTTTTCTTGTTCTTTTCTTGTGTTTTCTTCTGCAAAATGCTGATATGGCTATGCATTCTGTATGACTTCACATATATAACAGATATATTACTTGCCTCCTCAAGTGGTAAGGGAGTTGTAAAAGGGAGCGAATTTTGACCTCAACATTTCAAAAAAATGAATATTTACAACTTTGGAGAAATTTAACAAAACAAATAAAATTATGTTAAAAAAGAATATGTTTCAGCAGTTGGATCAGAATACCATGTCTTTCACTGTTCTGCTTCTTAGCCTCTCAAGTTACAATGTAGGTCCAACTGGATCTTCCAAAGAATAAGTGGGAGGGAAAAAAGAGGTATATTCAAGTATGCTTGTCAGGTCATATCTTCAACAACCTCTCAAAAATAGAAAGGGCTAAAAGAATATGTAATATTTGTTCAAGGATAGAAATAACTCCATATTACTACAATGGGAATGGTAGTAGAAGGAATAAATGGTGCTGAAGGCATTACTTTGGAAGATTATTCTGAAGGTGGATAGAATTCATGTCTTGGAATAAAAGGTTCGAAAAAAGTAATTCCAAGAAGGCTTAGATATGTATTCCCATAGCCAGTTTTTTTTTACAACATCATCAGAACACAGGGCTTGAGGGCGAGAGAAATGAATAGGCAATTTTCAGATAAAGAAATCAAAAGTGTCAATGAGCACATGAGAAAGTGTTCTAAATCTCTAATAATTAGAGAAATGCAAATCAAAACAACTCTGAGGAATCACCTCACACCCAGCAGATTGGCTAAAATGAAAGAAGGGGAGAGTAATGAATGTTGGAGGGCATGTGGCAAAATTGGGACATTAATGCATTGCTGGTGGAGTTGTGAACTGATCCAACCATTCTGGATGGCAATTTGGAACTATGCTCAAAGGGCTATAAAAGAATGCCTGCCCTTTGATCCAGCCATACCATTGCTGGGATTGTACCCCAAAGAGATCATAGATAAACAGACTTGTATGAAAATATTTATAGCCACGCTTTTTGTGGTGGCAAAAAACTGGAAAACGAGGGTATGTCCTTCAATTGGGGAATGGCTGAACAAATTGTGGTATATGCTGGTGATGGAATACTATTGCACTCAAAGGAATAATAAACTGGAGGAGTTCCAGGTGAACTGGAAAGACCTCCAGGAATTGATGCAGAGCAAAAGGAGCAGAGCCAGAAGAACATTGTACACAGAGACTGATACACTGTGGTAAAATAGAATGTAATGGACTTCTGTACTAGCAGCAATGCAATGACCCAAGACAGCTCTGAGGGATTCATGGAAAAGAACGCTACCCACATTCAGAGGAAGAACTACAGGAGAAGAAACACAGAAGAAAAGCAACTGCTTGAACACATGGGTTGAGGCAGACATGATTGGGGGTGTAGACCCGAAACTACCACACCAATGCAACTACCAACAATTTGGAAATAGGTCTTGATCAATGACACATGATAAAACACAGAAAATGTGCTCGGCTATGGGGGAGGAATTGGGAGGGGACGAAGGGGAAAGTAAGAGCATGAATCATGTAACCATGTTAACTTTTCTAAAAAATAAATATTAATAAATGTTTAAAAAATTAAAAAATAGAAAAATAAATAAATAAGTGTGTGAATGAGTGGAAATAAATAAATAAATAAAAAAGAACACAGGGCTTGACAAATAGCATAAATGCTAGCTGACTCTCTGACTAGTTGATGCTGCTAATTATAATTAGGGCAATCAATTCCTGAGGACACTTTGGAGAAAACACTACCTCTAGCTACTAAGTCAGATTAGAAGATTGCTGCTCCATATTCCTCCACAGTATTTTTTAGACCAGGGGACATCTTATAATGAAGAGGTTCTTCTGTTAGGTTTGCTTCATAAGGACATGAATGGATCAAGACTTGTTGGTGCCTTGAGAAATACTCAGTTTAAGAAGTTGGAGCTGTCTTGGGCTGGATCATTACCATTCTATTCTACGTGAAGCCTCAGCCATTATTCTACAGAACATATTAACTGATTCTTCGTTCTGTCTATGTTTAACCTACAGTTTCTTATGGGGTCTGCTGTGAATCCCTAGTACAACAGTGGACCATGCCTATTCCCATCAATGGTGGCCTCCATAAAAGTCTGAAACATTAACTGTTGTTTACTACACTGCATACCACAAAATGAGCATATAACATGTTTGTTGGCTGATTGACATTTACCTGAATGAATCAAAGAAAAAAATTTAAAGCCTGGAATTCCTTGGCCCTGAATTTCCGGTTCAGTTTTCAAAGGCTAAAATCCTTATTTCATTCTTCCTTAGCGTCTTCCAGCAGCCATGCAATCAATAAGACTACACTCAAAGACTAGCCTTTGGACTAAAAAGGCTAGATTCCAGAGTAGATGAAGCAATAATGACTTTTTAAGGTACCTAGGAGAAGAGAAGAGATTTTGGACATAGTTGATAATAGTGACCTATTTTGTGAGTATGTTTGTGTGTGTATGTGTGTATTATTTTAAGTTTTGATGCTTCTCATGCTTTGACTATTCTCAAAATTTCTTTTTGTATCCTTCCATGATTAAAACAACTCAATCCTTTGATTTCTGTTGCAGCTTAAATATTCATATTTCAAACCATCTTAGGCAAATTACCTTTGGTGGGACTGATGTACACCTGTATGTGATCATTTGAAAACTTTAATTTATTATTTGCTTATTGACTTCAAAGAAAGCATTTGGACTTTCTAGATCATTACTGTCTCTTTATGTGAATAAATAAGACAGAATAAGAAGATTTCAGCTTCTGAGGATAATTGGACTTCATTCAAATTAGTGACTGGCCTTAACAAAGGTTTCAAAAGAAAACTATTAACTTTGAAACTCATTTTTGCCAAAACATTGTAACCAGTTGACTATCCCAAGTGGATTGAATTATCTTTTCTGGGCTTACTGAATATCATTCCTTATTTAATAGTAATATTAAAAAGACCATCTTCTTTGTTTCATAATATCTAAATCTTTCAAATGAAAATTCATTATGGTTTTAAATTGGACCACTCAAAAAAGACTTACTTGATTTGAAACAATAAAATCTTTTCAGGCAATTTCTTCAAGGTCATTAGAAATTATATCACAAGAAGTTTAAAATCCTATTTAACATTTTAGGCAGTTTCAAAGCTGATCTTTGTCATCCTTTGTGGGGTAATTTCCTAAGACCTCAATACATTCTTTTCTATTTCTTCTCTTTGGTCAGTCACCTATGTGGGTGAAAAGCTAGAATTGGCACCTCTGCCCTGACACTGTGATAATCCCTCACTGTAGCATACCAATAAGTCTCCTTCAAAGCAAATGGGTTATATCGGAAAAGAACCATTTGAATTATATTTCAAAAGCCGGCAATAGCCAAACCACTGTCCCTTGGAGCTAGCAATTGCTAGTCCATTATATTCTTAAAGCTGGCCATTTCTGATTTATCATATTAAAGTTGGCTGTATTAAGTGAGCAATTTAAAAAGAATGGTAACTGTCCCCATTAACTATAGTTTACACGATGATGACCTGAACTTGTACTTTTAAGATATCTTTGTATGTCCTACTAGCCTTTCAAAAGAATTAAATTTCAAACTTCATTCTACATTCTGATAACACAAGGGTAAAAAAATATATATAAATTGAGAAATGTCCCATTTAAAAAGATTAATCATTAAGTTAAAAATAGTTTTTCATTTAAATGAGCATTTACGAATTTAAAGTGTAACCATAAAGTAGGATTGAGATAGCATAGATAGCAAAAATGGACTGGTTTGGGAAGACCTTCTGGGAAAAACAAAAAAAAAAAAGAGGACAAAATTGATGAAAGAAAAGAGAGGAGTAATAACAGAAATATTTAAAAGATCAATAGTTACTGGGGGAAATGATTTTTTTTTAATTATCAGTGTTCACCATAGCATCTGGCACATGGTAGATAATGAATTCCTTAGTTAATTGAATTTTTCTAATTAAAATAACTATTTTTCAACTTTCACAGTAATTCTGTTTTTCAGTGTACATGTGCTATAGATTTTTCTTTGTTTTTTACTTTCAAAGATATCATAATTTAGGAGTATCTCCTATTTTCAGGGTTAGCCTACATTCAATAAATATTTTGCTTTTCAAAAGGACCATATTAAGAAGTTATTCAATTGTCTCTTGTAAGTTCTTGTTCAAACAATTTTTGAACATCCCTTTTTGCATTAACCTTAGGATTTTATATTAGCCTCTGGACAAGGAGCACTATGATTAAAAGAGTTAATCAAGTTTATATCTATTCTTGTAATAGCCATAAAATATAGGAGTCTAGTTAATTGTGAGGAAGGCAAAAGGGGAAGAGTTGAGATGTCAACTCAACAAGGCAGAAAAGAACATGTTCAAAGATATGAGTGTAAGTGCACCATAGAATATGATAATTGAAAGGGACCTCAAAAAAGCATTATATCCAACTAATAATAAAGGCATATTCCATCCTACAGTATCCTCCCAAAAAATATCCAGCAAATTCTAGAAGAATTCCTGGATAATTAGGAATTCCAGCCCTCACCAGGAAGCTAATTACATTCTTCAGAAACTCTTATTTCTAGATTTTTTTTTTACTTATATTGAGTAGAAATATCCCTGGACATCTCCTTCCATTGCTTCTAGCTTTGTCCTTTGGAGCCTAATAATACAAATCAATTGTGAGTTTGAATGTCTTCCTCTTAGTGGTGACTCTCATTTGGGTTGAATCCAAATTTCTGAAGCTTTTGATAATTTTTTATAGAACAAAAAAATTTACATCAAAGTATGACTATAAATGTTCTCATATCTTTCTTTTTATCTCATCTAGACTTCTTTCCAGAACCATGTTGTCCTCTAGCCTTCTACTTATGCTTTCTTTATTGAATAGTCTCTATATCCCTTCAGTCAGCATCAGTGGTAAACATGCCATTCTCCCCTTAAGCTTTCTAAAATTTTCCTCAGGATTTTGGAACTCATAAAGATGATTTATAGCTTTCTTTTCATGACATCATTTGTCCCATTATGAATCAATAACATAAGTTATTAACTTTCATATTCCTTAGGAGGCTATTTATTATAAATCACCTAGGTTAGAGTGGAGCCAAGATGGAAAAGGTAAGATCTCTCCTGAACTCTCCCAAATTCTTCTTCAAACAACTCTACAGTAACTCCTCAGAATGAATTCTGAGTGGCAAAATCTGCCAAAGGATGGGATAAAACAATTTTCAAGTCCAAAACAATTTAAAGAGTTGTTAAAAGTCTATCAGACCAGGATGACTGTTGTTGAAGAACAAGCAGAATTGACCACATGGGGTAAAAAAAACATGTACAAAAATTCCTTAAAGAAATGAACTCCTTACAAAGAGGTATAAAAGCTCCCTAAAGAAAATAATACCTTAAGGTAATGACTCCATATGATGTCAACAAATAATAAAACAAAATCCAAAGAATAAAAAAATGTGTAACATATCATTGGAAAAAAAACAAGTGCCAAAGCAGAATGCACCCTATATGCAGAAAGATTCATTTGGAAGACCTGACATGTCTAGGAACCTAGAATGAGGAGATTTAACATGCTAGTCTCCCAAAGAATTAGAGGGGAGATTGTGTGAAGGAAACTTATCCTCTCCTTCTTTCTTGGGTTTCATAGCTACTTCCATACTTGAACTTGACCCAGAGGTGAGGATTGTGTGAAGGAAATCATTGAGTGAATTGGGTCATGAGGACAGAATGGCAGCTGGGGAAAATGCAGCAATAGAGTTAAGAATCACAAAACAGGGAGCAGTGCATAGGACATCTGCACTGCCCCCTGGACTGCCCACCCTGGCACATCCTAAGCAAAATAGAAAGCCACAGTTGACTCCTGAGTTATGATGTGTGAGAATTAGTGGACAGAGAAAAAGCCTGATAAACCAAGGCAAGAGTGGATTTCCTCTCTTCTTTTCTGTGTTTGTTGCTGGCTAGACTTCCCTGTGACCATGGGTAGGGGGCCCTAATGGTAGTCACAGAACAGCAAGCTAAATGGAGCAATAAGGAAAGTAACTTACATATCTCGCTCCTATTTCTCCATCTTTTCCCCCTATTACTTTTGATTTAATAAAATTATTAATATACAGCCAGTCTCATAATTTTCCCTCTTATACAAATGACCTAAAAAACAGATCAAGAAGAAAGAATCCGAGAATGAACTATCTGAATTCCATGATCAAAGAAAAGGAGCCTAGATATCATCTTTCAAGTAATTATCAAGGAAAACTGCATTGATATTCTAGAACAAGAGGGTAAGATAACTACTGAAAGAATCCACCAATCACCTCCAGAAAGAAATTGCAAAATGAAAACTGTCAAGAATATTATAACCAAGTTCTAGAGCTCCCAACTCAAGGAGAATATATGACAAGTAACCAGAAAGAAAAAGTTCAAGTATCATGGAAGCAGTCAGGATAACACAAAGTTTAGCATCTTATACATTTAAGGATCTAAAGGCTTGGGATATGATATTGTGGAGGACTAAGGGCGAAAGATTACAACCAAGAATCACCTACCCAATGAAACTAAATATAATTCTATAGAAGAAATGGAGATTTGATGAAATAAAGGAATTTCAAGTATTTCTGATGAAAAGTCAAAAGATGAAAAGGAAAAAAAATCTATAAGACTCAAGAGAAGCATAGGAAGGTAAGTAGGAAAGATAAATCATAAGGTATTGAACAAGATGTAACTATTTACATTCCTACATGAGGAGATGATACTTTTAACTTCTAAGAACTTTACCATTAAGGCAGTTAAGAGTAGAATACACAGACAGAAACTATGGGTATGAGTCAAACTTGGTGGAATGATATTTGTAATACATTACATATTTAAATAAAAGAAAATTAAGAGTTGAGAAATAGGAATGTACAGGTAGAAGGGGAAGGGAGAGTTAGAATTGGACAAATTATATCACCTAAAAGAGGTGTGTAAGAGTTTTTTTTAAGTGAAGGGAAGGTAGGAGACTTTGGGAGAGAATATTTAAACCTTATTCTCTTTGGAATTGGCTCAAATAAGGAATAATATAAGCACTTAGTTGAATATAGAAATTGTTCTTATCTTACAGGAAAGTAGGAGAGGAAGAGGATAAGATATGGGAAAGGCTGGCTGATAAAAGGGAAGGTGTTCTGGAGGAGGTGGTAAAAAAACACAGAACAATTTTGAGGATGGACAGAGTGAAAGGAGAGACAAAGAGACAGAGAGACAGAGACAGAGAAAAGAGAGAGAGAAAGAGAGACACAGAGAGAGAAGAAGAATCAGAAATAAGATGAAGGGAAATACAATATAATAAATGAAAAATAACAGCAAGTTTCTTTGATAAAATCTCAGTTCTCAAATATCTCAAATATAAGAGGACTGAGCTAAATTTATATGAATACAAGTCATTCCTAATTGATAATTGATCAAAGGATATGAACAGACAGTTTTCAGATGAAAAAGTCAAAGCTATCTATAGTCATACAAAAGAAATGATCTAAATTATTATTGATTATAGAAATGCAAATCAGAAGAACTCTGAGGTACCATTTCACAACTATAAAATTGGTTAATATTGCCAAAAAGAAAATGACATATATTGGAAGGTAGAAAAAATGAGAGACTAATGCACTATTGGAATAGTTTAATCATTCTGAAACACAATTTAGTACTCTGCCCAAAGGACTATAAAACTGTACATACCTCTCAACTGAGCAATACAACTACTATATTTGTATCCCAAAGAAATGCAAAACAAAAAGGAAAAGGACTTATATGTACAAAATTGCTATTAGTTCTTTTATGGGATAATTAGAAATTGAGATGTCCATAAATTGGGAAATAGCTGAATGAGTTGTAGCATATACTTGTGATGGAATGTTATTGTGCTATAAAAGATGATCAAGGGGCTTTAGGAAAATCCTGAAAAAGAATGTACATTACAAGATGTAAAATGAATAATTTTCACTACATTAAATTTAAAAAGTTTTATACAAACAAAACCAATGTAACAAAGATAGGAAGAGAAACAACAAACTGGAAAAAAAAACCTTAAAACACATTTTTCTGATAAGAGTCTCATTTCTCAAATATATGAAGAACTAAGTCAAATTTATAAGAATACAAGCCATTCTCCAATTGACAAATGGTCAGACATATGAATAAACAGTTTTAAGATAAATATATCAAAGCTATCAATACTCATATGAAAAAATGTTCTAAATCACGATTGATTATAGGACTGCAAATTAAAATAACTCTGAGATACCACTGACACCTACAAGATTGATCAATACTACAGTAAAGAAAAATTGTAAATATTGAAGGGTATGTGGCAAAACTGGGACAGTAATGCATTATTGGTAGAGTTGTAAACTGATCCAATCCTTCTAGAAGACAATTTGAATCTATGCCCAAAGGGCAATAAAATTGTGCATTTCCTTTTTTCCAGTAATCCCACTACTATGTCTGTATCCCAAATAGATTAGAAAGGGCCCATAATATTTATAGCAGCTCTTTTTTTGTTGTGGCAAAGAATTGGATACTGAGATAACATTCATCAGTTGGAGAATGGCTAAACAAATTGTGGTATATGATGGTGGTGGAACACTATTGTGCTATTTGAAATAAGCAGAATAATTTCAGAAAAAGCTGGAAAGACCTATGCAAATTGATGCAATGAAAAATACTGAACCAGGAGATCATTCATTGTACACAGTAACAGCAATATCGTATGATGATCAACAGAGATAGATTTAACTACTCTCAGCAATAAAATGATACAGGACCATTTTGATTAACTTATGACAAAGAATGTTATCCACCTCCAGAGGAAGAATTGTTGGCATCAGAATGCAGATCAAAGGATACTGTTTTTCACTAGTTTATTGGTGTTTTTATTTTTATGTTTTGCTTTTATTTGAGTATTCTCTTACAATAATAACCACTAGGTAAGTGAGTTTTGCATGACAATCCATATCTAAAACAAATCAAATTGTATACCATCTCCAGCATGGATGAGAGAAGGAAAGGAGGGAAACAATTTAGATCTTATAATTTCAGAGAATATATGCTGAAATTCATTATTATATGCAATTTGGAAAAAATATCAAAAAAGAAAAGAGAACCTATACAAAGGTATAGAAATAAGAGATTAAATGTTGTTTGTAAACAAGGCATCTGGGTTCTGCAGTATACAGAACACTGGACATTGAGGTGGGAAGAGTTGAATTCAAATCTAGCCTTTGACATTGTCTAGCTGTGTTTCTAGGCAAGTTACTTAATATCTATTTGCCTAAATTTCTTTCTCTAAGAAATAAGGATCCGAATAACACTTACCTGCTAGGGTTGTGGTAATGTTCAAATGAGATAATAATTATAAAGTGCTTACACAGTCCCTGGCACATGGAAAAAAATATATATATATATATGTTAGCTGTTGCTACTGTTGCTACTGTTGTCAATGTTATCATTATTATCGTGAAGAATGTAGAGAGCTCTAAACTGACTACATTAAAGAAAAATTTTGGGGGTTGTACATAAAGAGACTGAAAAGGTTGATACAAAACCAGGTTATGAATGACTTTAAATGGCAAGAAGAGAAGTTTGTATTTAACTAACAGTTAATAGGGAGCCAGTGTAGTTTATTAAACAGAGGGGTGGCATGACCAGACACTGCTTTAGGAACATTACTTTGGCAACTGTGTAGGGAAAAGAGAAAAGACTTGAAATAGGAAGAAGGCATGTTATGACAGTAGTCCAGGTTTAAGGTGATGTGGGCTTTATAGAAAATGGAACAGATCTGAAAAGTGTTTTGGAGATAGAATCAATAAGATTTAGCAAATAAATGGATATGTGTGATGAAGGAATATAAGAAGTCAGGGATGATTCTGAGATTTTGCATATGAATGTTTAGAAAGATAGATAGTGATCCCCTCAAAAGAAACCTAGAAGCTCAGGAGATGATTTATTTGTAGATAAGAAAATGTTCCTTTCTTTGACATGTTGAATTTATACCATATATAGTTGCCTTTATTGCATCACAATCCACCATGATTTACCGTTTTTCCTATGGACAATAAAAGTTTTTATCATGTTGGGGAAAAGGGAAAATTCAAAAAGGAGATTGGTCTTTTCCTTAGGGTGTATTGAATGATAAATGATGGTGGAGAGGAGGCAGAATGTTCAACTTTGCTTATGTTATTTTCATTGATTTTTATTATTCATTATTATTGCAGTTTTTATTATACTTTGCTTTTATTCCTCTTCCAAGGAATATGATCTTTGGATTTGAAAAGACAGAACAAAAGATGATTTTTAAAGAATTGATTCCCATGTAAAATACAGAGATATTAAGAAAACACTCAGCTGACCTTGATAAGTTCATGTCACTAGTCCCAAATGAGTGACATCTCTGGAAGTAAAAGAACTTGGCAGATGTAATTGCTAAGCCACTGACATTGATTTTTGAAGTATAATGGAGAAGGGGAGAGATAGTAAAGCACTGAAAAAGGATAAATGCCCTGGTTTTGGAAGGAAAAGGAAGAAACTGAAGTCTACAAATTATAAACCCAGAAGTTTGAGTTTAACGCCTGAAAAAATATTTGTTATTATTAAAGAAATATATGTAGAAAATTAAACAATCAGCATGGTCAACAGGGTTTCATCAAATAAGAAACTCATTAAGAAAAATTATTTTCTTTTCACTTTTAATATAATTTTTTTCATTTCTTAATAATATTTTTTTAGAAAAATTTTCCATGATTACATGATTCATGTTTTTACTTTCCCCTTCATCCACTTTACCACCCCCCCATATCCAATGCACATTTCCACTGGTTTTAACATGTGTGATCAATCAAGACTTATTTACATATTATTGATAGTTGCATTTGTGTGGTCGTTTAGTGTCTCATCCCCAACCATGTCTGCATCAACTCATGTGTTCAAGCAATTGTTTTTCTTCTGTGTTTCCAGTCCTGCAGTTCTTCCTCTGAATGTGGATTTCCATAAATCCCCCAGAGTTGTCCTGTGTCATTGCATTGCTGCTGGTACAGAAGTCCATTACATTCAATTGTACCACTGTGGTAAATTACAGGAAATTTGTAGGAATAATTTAACTAGATTTTTGCAAAAAGATTTGAGTAAATGTCTCAATCTATTCTTGTGGACAAGATGGAAAAAGTGGCCCAGACAGGTTGATTCATGACTGCACCCATAAGTGCTTTTATCT
The DNA here is from genome assembly GCF_016433145.1 of Gracilinanus agilis. NCBI lineage: Eukaryota > Metazoa > Chordata > Mammalia > Didelphimorphia > Didelphidae > Gracilinanus > Gracilinanus agilis. The sequence goes on from NC_058133.1 coordinate 450,985,665, forward strand.
TACTTGGAAGGAAGTATCTAGAGGAGATCCCGAGACATCTCTACTTCATGGTAGACTTTCATAAAGTCCTACATGAAATACTTATCAGATTTGGACATCATATGATGTTGAGAAAGATAGTAAATCTAATATCTTGAAGGGCAGTCAGTATTCAAAAAGTTCTTGTTAGGCAAGATTATTGGGCCAAATCTAATAGATGAATGTTAAAATGGAAATTTTTACACTTGTATTTAAAAATTATCAACACAAGAGAAAATACTATTAATAGTTCATGTGAAAAAGATCTAAATGTTTGGTAGTCAAGGAAATTAATGTGATTTTAAGCTGCTTTAACAGAGGTATATTGTTTTGGGCTAATGAATGGAAAACTCTTCTGTTCTCTTCCTGCTGCTAAATCCAATCTAGGGTATTGTGTTCAACCTTGAGAATGACATTTTTGAAAGGATATTGAGAATCAGGAGAGTACTCAGGATAGCCCATTCATGAAATAAAATATAAAGAAAATATGACATGTTGACCATGATAAATATTGGAAGGGCTATTATGTGGACTAGGAACAATGGTTAGAGGTTCCCAAGAGGCAAGGTTTGGTCCAATATAAGAAAGTTTGTTGCTGTGCTTCCTAATAATTAGAGTAGTCTAAAAGTAATCCACTTCATTAAGTCTTCAAGGAGAGGTTAGATAACTGCTTCAATCCATTAGCATAAGTTTTTTGAGGATCTACTATGTACTAGGCATTGTGCTAGACTCTGGTCATACAAAGAAAAATGAAACAATCTCTGCCTTCTAGAAGCCTATATTCTATCAAATAAACCTACATTCTAACAATTAAATAAAAACATTTATACAGAATATTTATATAAAATCCACATATATAAAATATAAGATATAATTTATATAATACATAAAATTTTAAATATATATAAAAAGTCACATCTACTGTTGGGGAAATGGTGGGTTGGAGCTATTTTTCCTCACACAAGGTAGAGATGATCAAATAAATGATAGAATATTCTGGAAACCAAACATTGTTGGGGGTAATCTCTTTTTATAATTTGAAGTGGTCTTGCTATGTTTATGAGAGGAAGTTTTAGATTCAAGGGCATGAGGAGGTATACTTGAGAGAATTAAATTTCAACTCTCTCCAGATCCCTCTCATTTATCCCAATTTCTTCTCTAGCTTAAATTCCCAACTCTTCCCTCCCTGTATGTAATTTCCTATCTAAAGTTTAAAACCTATTATCCCTTCAAGTGTCTCAAAATATTGTAGCATCATAAACTGACAATTGCAAGGGACATCAGAGGTCATCTAGGGTAAAGATTCATTTTATTCATGACAAAACTAAAGCCCTCAAGGATGTCTTCCTCATGGTAATCCAGGTAGTCAGTGGTGAACACTGAATTTGAACAAATGTTCTAGGGTTCCAAATCAAAAACTCTTTTCTATGAACCTGACTGCTAGATATTTTTAAGGGCATGATAACAAAAGTGAGTAATTTTCAATAATGCTATTTTTGTCTTGTGGAAATCTATTCATTTGTTTCCTTACCACACCATATGTTCAGTTTGTATTTGGTACTTAGTTGAGAAAAAAATTACTTTATTGCTTTTTAGGGAGGGTTTCCTATTCCACTGTCTTCAGTAAATTTAACAGACTGTTTGCTCCTCCTAAGAGTTTTAACATAATGAGCCAATACTTATGGCATTTTGAAGTATTGATTCTCTCCTGTCCTGTGTAGTATATTAGTTCATAATAATGTGCCCTGCCCATTAATCTTCTAGGGCAGGGGTTGGCAACCTTTTTGGCCGTGAGAGCCATTAACACATGGGGAAGGAGGAGGATGGAGGCAGAAGGTCCTGGAATATGGGGCAGGGGCTGAAGGACCCCCTGGGGCACATCCTGGGGCTCTGTCCAGACTGGCAGGTCGGGAGGTGGAGCCAGATATGGCTTGAGAGCCATATGTTGCCGACCCCTGTTCTAGTGTATATGAGCTGACCCATCCCACTACTTCTCATCCCCTTAGACCCTTGGGAAGTCTCTATGAACAGAACCACGTATTTAGATGTGTCACAATTGCAAGGAGAAGAGAGATTGAGGGCAAATGTCCTCTACTGGTGATGGAAAGGTAAAAGGGTATCCATCTCAGCCCAGTCACTGAGTCTGGTCCATGCCCTGCTGAGAGATAGACTCTCTTTTGTGGAAGGAGAATCAGAGTGATGCCATCATCAGAAATGATGCTAACATACCCAGGTGTTAAAACATAGTATACTGGAATAAGCCCCAAATTTGAAGCCAAGAGGCCCTTATTCATACTCTGGTTTTAACTCATTTGAGAATATCTTGTGATAACCATTCTTTTGGGGCAGATATTGGGCTAGATGACCTCTGAGATTCCTCTCACTTCTGAATAATATGGGTTTCTGATACCAGAAAACATGATATCCAAAGGCAATAGAGAATTTGAGATTGAGGAAAATTTCTCTAAGACCCTTCTAAATGACATGTAAGTGGTCAGTGAGATTTATCTTTAGTCATATTTCTCTGCATTTTCTCCCTAAAAGTCTCTCCAATGAACTATACCCTTATTGAAAATAATGTTCAAAAAATTAAATATATACTTGAAAGGGCATCAAACCCAAATAATACCCTCCTATCAAAAATATTTTTTAATCATCAGGCTGAGAATTAGTTAGGAAGCATATAGTCTGATATGGAACTAACACAAGAAATACCTCAGGGAATCAAGATCCAAGAAATACTTCATACTTCAGGGACTAAATAATTTAATGGATTAAAATAGATCCATTGGCTTTCTAGAAGTGGCAGCTTCCACCAGGTCCTGTTGCTGTCAACAAAAGAGAGGGCAGGACTGTTTTGATTGGAACAAAACCATTCTTTATATCTGAAACAAAGTTATGGAACTAACAATAAAGACTAACTTAAAATAAGATGAAGTAGAAACAGTTAAAATCACAAAGCATGTAGTATGTTAAGAAAATCAGTAATATAAAAGTATACTTAAAATGTTTTGTTCTTTTTAAATATCTTAATATATTTGGCTTATTTATTATTGAATTATTATTATTATTGAAGTCTCGGCAGGTTTAAGACAATAATCTCTGCATCATTCATCCAAAGAATAGGAATCCCTTTCCTGTTCAGTCTTTATCCAGGAAATCCTCTATGCTCTTAGATCATCCATATGCTTTGCATTTGTCTCCCCATTTTGTCCAGGTTTATACCTTGATTAATGTTAATAATTAGTGCATTCCTAAACAAAGCAATTTCTATCACAATGTATCTTAGAATCTCATATGATCTTAAACACAGGAGAGAGATATACTTTGGGAACTTTTAAGATTACATTTCGTATCTCCCCTTCAAATCTGATAAAACCACTATTTTATTTCCTTATAATGTTTTTTAAAGATTTGCTTAAGTCTTAGACACCCCAACCTCTCAATTTTATTATATTATGGATCCAAGTTAATTTGTTAAGTTGTGATGAATAAGGTATGATAAAGCTACAATTCTTTATTTCCTTGTTATTTCAAATATATCATGTTTTAAATCTTAATAATATAAATCTATTTCTGGGGAAAATCTGGGTAGAAAGAGCTGTTTGATCTTTATTTTTGAAGAAGATCAATGATATCATGTGGTGATTTCTTGACTTGCACATAAATTGTATTTAAGTAAAACAGTTTATGAAGTCGTCAGCCTTGCTCACTCTTCCAGAGACAACCAAGTGCAATGGCAAGATAAAAGTGAAGAAGACTAGCAATGGCTCTAGATGCAATGAATGCCTTGGCATCGTTGATGTCTGATCAAGCTCTAAATACTCCACAGTGCTTTCTTCATTCACCTTTGTGACCTTTGGAAATTGTTTCCATTTGCTCATTCTGATAGGGAAAGTCTTAATATAAACATCCCCTGGAATTCAACAGGTTGGAGGACTATTGGTTAACCTCAACCTGGTCTAGCCCCAAAACTGAAACTGTTTTACCAGTGTGGTCTTTATGCATGCTACAATTTCTGGGAGCCACAGGTGAGAGTAGAGGTAAGTGTTGGGACCTCACCCCTCTCTATATTTGAAATATAAAAGAAGGAACTTCTGTTCTTGAACATAGAGGATAAATAATAAATAATGAAATGTTGTTTGTCTTGTTGGCCAGAATTCTCCAAATGTATGTTTGAGGCCATCTTTAGTAATTTACAACATTCTTTTTACCTGACAATTCATTTCATGTGAAAAGGCAAAATAATGGCAGTTCAAATAAGATTCTATTTACAAATTTCTTCAATGGAATTGAAGTAAATACAGATTCATTGTCAAGGATAAAATTATCTAAAAATATATTTCACAGACTTGTTATTGTTTCAGTCAAGGTTTAATGACAGGACTGGAAGTATTTAGAACCATTCTTGAGATATCTATGACAATAGTAATTTTTTCCCAGAATGGTTTTGTAAAATTAACATAAATTCTTGAATATGCTCCCTTGGAAATTTCCCCTAGAAAAGTCAATGCCTTCAGCAGGTTATTTTAAGAAGCTTGGCATGTTGTATTCCATCTCAACACTACAATCCATTCTTAGTCAACAGATATAATTTCTGGCCAATATTTTCATATAAACAGTTCCTGAATATGCTATGTGAAATGGCCAAGATAATTATTTTGGAAAACATCTCAGACTAATTACTTGAACATTTCTTGAATTAATCATATAAATTTCTTCATAAACCACTCCTTCCTTCTTTAGTAGTTCAAAGCATAAGCCAACCCATGACCCCATATGTTAAACTAAGAAATAATAAGGGAAGGTTTTATAAGATCAACATTTCTAGAGGAAGCAGAATAATATAACTAAGGAGCCATGGTGAAAAATAGGTCAAATATCATAATTTAATAGTTTTTTCCCCAGATTAATAAATAAAAGTATGGAGGCACATACTATAGTGCTGTGTACTTCATAAAATAATTATATATAGTTAAGCCTGATAACAGAGTATCACGCAAGGTTTGTATTCAATTCGTCAGTATAGCTGTGGAAAATCTCAGTGATTGTAACATTAGCAAGTGATTGTCATTTATAGCACAATTGTTTTTTCAATAATATCCTAAAAATAACACCAAATAAGCAGCAAGTAGTGATGTTATCTTGCTTTTTTTTAGTTTGCAACTTCAATACCTTGTGATGAGAAGATATCTTTTAAGAGTAGTAACTTGTGACAAATATAATATTAGTATGAATTTTCAAGTGTTTGAAATCTCTCAAAATATCCTTATGCTAATGAATCCATCACTGGATATCTCTCTGATAAGACATTAAATACTTGAGCATTGGTCATATCCAGCAGACAAAAAGTAAAATGAAATAAAAAGTTGAAAAATAGTCTAACTCCATGAAGACCTGTGGGATCTTGCTTTTGTTGTGAAGATGACTTTGTCCTTTTCCTCTGAAATTTGGCCTTAATCACAGAAAGCAAAGGACAGAAAAAAAAATGTAGTATTAATATGTTAGAGATGCAAGGATTTTTTTTAAATCTGTTATCTTTATATAAAGGGTAAAGGGGGTCTCATAGAAGTAGAATATGTGTGACTCCTGTCCCAATACTAGAAAGCAAGAAGAAAAGAGTGTATTTATCTTCATCCCACCCTTTCCCTATTCCACTGGCCCTGGCAGAAGGCTCATTTGGAGAAATTGCATCCCGCAGAGACCTTTCATAAAAGATCTCCCATAGGGCAGGTCTGTAACACAGGGATAAAATGTCAAGTCTGGAATCAGAAGGACCTGGGTTCAAATTTGGCCTTATATACTTCCTAGTTGTGGGACCCTAAGCAAGTAACTTGCCTAATCCTTGCCATTCTTTTGTCTTTGAATCGATACTAAGACAAAAGTAAGGGTTTTAAAAAATAAATAAGTAAAATTTTAAAAGATAAAAGCTTTTTTTCTGGACACACATATATCTAAACACATGAGTCAGTTACTGAAGTTACTGAAGGCAGGAAGCACTTTCTAGGAGGTTATTTGGTTGTAAAGAATGGAGAAAATCAGTCCTGGTAACTTGTATCCAAGAAACATAGAGAAGCAGTCCCTGGGAATCTGACTGAGAAATGCTGTTTTTAAGGCATAACAATGTGGACTTGAAAGGTGTAAATTACTTTGGTCACATGTATTCCTAACATGTGTACTTCATTATAATTCGTAGTCCAAATATGTGTCCAATTTTTCCATAGCTTTATGTTTATATTTTAGAATTTAGACAGAATTTTTTAATAACTACTGATCTACAATGTAATTTTAGAAAATACATTTCATTCCTTTCACTTAATTGTGTCTCATGGCTGAATATTAAGGAGAAATAAACTAATGGATGAATGCCTTTAAACTATACCTAAGATCTACCAGTCTATAGATTCACTCAATTGAGATTATATCATGTAATGACTGCTTTATAGATTGGTTGTATCTTAGAGTAGGTAAAATAAATACCACCTCATTTATGCACAAGCTTAAAAAGAAAACAGCAGAAATGATCAGGATAGATATATAAATATAAAATTTTATGTATTATTTATTTATTTGTTAGATTATATTTATAGATAAATATAAATAATTTTATTTCCTTTCAGACTGGCTGAAAAATAATTGTCACCTTCCAGTGGCTTTCAAGGACTAATATCACTTCATCTGTTGCTCTTGATTTGTGTATCAATCTGAAAGAAATTATCAACCATTCATAAGTATTTATCTAGTATCTACTATGTTCCAGTCACTATGTGAAGCATTTTATAAATATTATCTACTTGATTCTTAAAACAGCTTTGAGTGATGTGTTTTTATTCTCATTTTACACTTGAAGAAACTTGAGTTAGAGGTTAAATGACTTGCCCATAATCATACAAATTGGCAATGTCTGAGGCCAATATATATATATATATATATATATATATACATATACATATATGTATATATACACATATACATATATATATATTGCTTCTATGAATGAGTCAGATATCTACTTTTATTACAGTTGATAGAGATTTAGTCTGGGGTCAGAAAGACCTGAATTCAAATCTAATCTCAGAAACTTATTACCCATCTGCTTAGGTCTTTACTCTTCCAATCTTTAGCTTTTTAATTTCTAAAATTAAGGGATTAGTCTACACAACTTCTTAAGTCTCTTCCTAGCTCTAAAATTACAGAATGATTTTAAGAGCCTAACCTATGGTGCTGCACACAAAGTTTTGTAGGTGACTTGAGAACACCTTATTTGATTAAATACCCAAACTCTTTCTTCTTCAGGTTTTTTCCCTTTAGTATAAAAGCTGCATTCCTAGCTTTCAAGTGAATTTGGTGCAATTGCTCACACCAAATGGAATGACTGAAAGCTCTCCTTGCAACTTCCCAGGTTCTTCAGAAAAAAAGCTTGATAAAGCTACTGATCATGTCTTGAAAGCATGTTATTTTAGAGACAAGAGGCTTCCCATGTTGACCACTCTTAAAGTGAATTAATTCTTTTTGAGGTTTTGGTACTGCCCTCTGGTGATAGAAATGTTACTAAACTAATATTTGCATAATTCTTTAAAGTTTTCAAAAGACTTAACACATGTTACTTCTTTTAAGTCTCACAACAACCCTATAAGATAGTAGTTATAGAAACTGTGGTTGTAGAAAGGTTGACTGAGTGTTTGGAAATGAAAATTAATTAGGTTGATAACCTTGTTTAAGTAGAAAGATTACTGAATTTATAGTCAAAGGACCTGGATTGCTATCAGTGGTCCTGGAATGAGGAAGATTTACTAAATCCAGCCACACATCCAGTTATTTGACTAAGAATAGTCATTAGGACCCTGAGGAGCCAGATAGTGTCTTTCTTTCTTTCTTTCTTTCTTTTTTTGGTTTTTTTTTAAACCCTTACCTTCCATCTTGGAGTCAATACTGTGTAATTGGCTCCAAGGCAGAAGAGTGGTAAGGGGTAGGCAATGGGGGTCAAGTGACTTGCCCAGGGTCACACAGCCGGGAAGTGTCTGAGGCCAGATTTCAACCTAGGACCTCCTGTCTCTAGGCCTGGCTCTCATTCCACCAAGCTACCCAGTTGCCCCCTGGATAATGTCTTTCTAATTCTATATTTCATAAGTTCCCATAGTGTGTTTTATCTCAACATTAAAAATCAATTCATCTAAACTTAATTAGTTTTTAGAAGGAGCATTTATAAAAGTTACTTAGTAAAAAGAATTGGTTCAAAGCTCAACAAATGGCCTAACGATATACACAGAATCAAGGGAAAAGTGGGTACTACCTTAGAAAATATATATAGTAAAGAGATAATCCCAAGATTCTTGTTGCTGATGGTTGTTTTCACTCTTTGATGGAATATATTCATGAAATTCCACAAGGCATTTTGTAGATTTTCTGCTGAGCTCCTAGTAGAGTCTTTGAATAGCCTTTCTTCAGAGTATCCACTTTGTCAATAACTCTAGATTGAGATTACTGCCAGTCATTGGTCATCTGGAGACACTAGTATGATGCCAAAGAAATATGCAAATTCCTTTGAACTTGAAAGTTCACAAGTTTTTCCTCTGGTAAAGGGGCAGGGAGAGACTCTTATCACCAAATCTCCCTGTCCTTTCATCCCAAGCTCTTGCAAAAATCCTGGTTTAAACTGTTTTGTATTTGTTCACTACCAAAATTTCCTAGGTTCTGTTCTATTATTTCATAAAAAACACAGGGGAGTACCTTCAGACAATTCAAAAATAGTTGTATATCACAGTGCCTGGTACATAGTCGGTGCTAATATTATCTGACTTAATTTTTGAAACAGCTTTGAGTGAGAAGTGTTTTTATTCCCATTTTACACTTGAAGAAACTTGAGTTAAATAGAGGTTAAATGACTTGCCCAGAATCTCACAACTTGGGAATATCTGAGACCAGATTTGAACACAAGTCTTCTTGATTCCAGGCCCATTATTTATCCTCTGTTCAACCTAGGTTCTTTAGGATTTATTCATACTTTGTTCATAGTTCTGATCAGCTGATTGATTCATTCCAAATATTCTCACATACTAAAATTATCAGAGCAAGATATTTTGTTAGATAATTTAAGTTGGGTAAGGTAATTTATAGGCTATTAAACCCTTCTTACACATAATATATATTATATAACCTGTGTGTGGAGAAAATTCTAACGTTTGCTCCCGAAAACTTCAGTATATTTTTGTTGTTCTAGATTTGGCTCTACTGTTAGACATGTAAAGCCCTTCATAATCCCAGCTCCGGCTTGTCTTTTTAGACATTTTTATTACTTTCCCCTTTCTATGTATTTTAATTAGTTATATTAAAATACTCTTTTAAATCCTATCCTCTTCTCTCCTTCCCCCATTAGAGCAATGATCAGTTGACAAAAAAAAAAAAACAACAATATACATGTATACATAAAGTCATGTCTTATTTATTTCTCTTCACCAGTTCTTTCTCTGGAGGTGGATATACATGAATCGTTCTTCAAACAATATTGCTGTTGCTATATATAATGTTTTATTGGCTCTTCTCATTTTACTCTTCATAAATGTAAGTCTTTCCAAGTTTTCCAAAATTAAGCTGCTCATTATTTTTTAAAACACGGTGGTATTCCATCACAATCATACTCCACAACTTGTTTAGTCATTTCCTAATTGATTAGCATCCCTTAAATTTCTACTTCTTTGACACAATAAATAGTGCTGTTAGGAATACCAGTGATAGCATGGTAGTAACTTGGAAGCAACTTAAAAATGTGGAATTGAAATGAGTAGACCACCTTAGTGAGATGCCTTGAAGCCTGTGAGTAACTTTCTTTAGATTTAGAAAGTGGACTGTTTTAGCCTGATCTTGGGAGGCCAAGGTCTTGGAAAATGATTATTTCACATAGAAATGTTACTAATAAATAATATAATTCAACATTAATTTTACTCTTATTTATCTTGCAGTGTTCTCACCATACCCTACCACCACCTAAAAGCTGAGTAGGGATGGTTGAGAGGGAGTAGAATTGAAAGTCACAAGTTTCATTTTTCTTTTTGAATCCTCATCAGTTTTTATGTGTCTCCTTTTTCTACCATCTCTGTCAAGATACTACTGAGCAACTAAAACAGTATGTTAAGGAGAAAATGAGATTTTTTTTCCTCTGTGAATATTAATTTATTTCTTCCATCTACTCATCTCCTGATTATTGCCATTATACTTTTGATATTTATATTTTTATAGTCCACTGATGCTTTCTTTCCAGTCTCAATGTCTTTCAGGCAATATGCAAGTTGTTTCCTAAATAAATTACAAAGACTTCTCCACTTAATTATTCATGGCCATATCTAATCCAAGCCTTCTGAAAACAAACATTCAATTTCTTAATCTTTAATTGATATTTACAAGTATTTAATTTTCTTCTGTTTGGTCAATTTGCATGTTAAATATTCTACTCTTTGGTTTCTTTCAAAGGCATAATTCAAATTAATCCCTAAAATTGATATTTTTAAGAAAAAGCTAAGCTTTGAAAAATATGTTATTTTGGGGTATAAATTATTTTTCTTTTTTAAATATTCCATATTTCTTTGATTTTGTATATATAAAATGTACTATTTAAATTGGATCTGCTTGAAACATAGGCATATTTTCCTTTCTTCCTACAAAATTTCATTAATTTTGCATTTTGGAAATTTGACTAAGTTGTTTCTTGGTGACAGGTTTCTTTCCATATAGCCTACTGACCTAGCATTAAATTTTTACTTTTAATATTCCTTGACAATTTTTCTATAGTGTTTCTAAATAAAATGATTATCTAATTTCACTTAAAATGGGATTTTCTGGAAGATCTGGAATTCCTAGATCATATCTACATTCTAACTTTAAGAGTTGAGGGGGTTGTTTGTATTTTGGTAAAACATTACTATATTGTTCAAATGTTTACATTTTCAAATTTTTGCCTCTATACTGTCATTTTTTTTTTTGTCAGAGAATCTACTCCATGAGAGAGTGGCTTTCTTTTGTTTTAAATTTTCTAGTCTCCTGTTAGGATGACTGATTTTTTAAAAAAGAGCTCTAATTCTTGTCTTTATTTCTTTCATATTTTCACCTAATTTTGAAAATCTTTTGGAACCATCTTGTATGCTATTGGAATGGTTCCATTATAATCTTAGGTAGCCTTAAAGAAATTCTTGTAATATCTACACCTTCCTTGAAAAATTTATGAATGAGTTTCTTTCATTGTGAAGTATTTCCCCATTGAGATGGATCTTTTTGTGAATAATTATTTATTTCTCCTTCTCAGTCAAAATTTTCACTTATCTGTTAGTTACTGGTGATTTTTCCATGTTTTTTTCTTCAAATGAATTTCCTGCTCTCAATCCCTTCCTTTCTGAGAACCTAGTGCTATTTCTCCCTTCTCTAGTCTTTGATATCTATTCTCTATTTTTCCTGTCTACCTGGCTTATGTTGTCTATATCCTTCAACAAGTCAGTGACCAGTTATGATGGTGTGTCAAGGAGGTGAGAGGGCAGTACAGGGGTTATTCTCTCTTTTCACAGATCTCCTTTTCTGGGCTTCACTCTCTTCTCTGAAATTGATTTTCATCACTTCCTAGGTTGGCTCCTAAGAAGTAGTCATTAAGGAATTTTAAAAAGGCATTATATTTGTTGATATTTCTATAATCCAATGCATTTTATTCTCTTTTTTACCTATTTTAGGGGTGGCCTATTTCTCCTTATACTGAATTGAGTGATTATAAGCAGTGTCTTATTTCTGAGTTATTTTCATATTCCAAAATATTGCATCTTGAGCTTCATATTTTTCCACAGCAACCTTGTTTCAATTATTTTTTTTAGCCTTGGGCTGATCACTTTAACTGGTTTCAATATATTCTAAGAATGTGATCTCCTGTGGAACACTAATTAGAGGTTAGCTATAGTAGTGTGGCATTAATAAAAAATATAGAGATCTGGTAAGATTATAATCTTTGAGAAAGGGGATGAGCCAAAGAATGAAAATACAAAAACAACAGGGCCTCACATAGGGGATCCAGAGAAAGTAGATACTGGGACAATTTTAAGGTATTAATTTCAAGTGATAGATAGTGTGGTTTCTTCTCTATGGAATGAAAATTCTTAATGAATATTTGAAAGCTACTATCAATCAATTAATTAAGCAACATGCATTTATTAAGCAGTTACTAGGGATTCAAAAAGACAAAAGTAGCCCTTGCCTTCAAGAAACTTACAAACTAATGGAGTAGAAAAAACTTAAATAGAAACATATATGACACCTGCAGAATAGAAGGGCTCAAAGACCTAAGCAACATGTCGATATTAACCATCTCCCTTTGCACAGCAATAGAAGATGAAAATATATTAGCTTTCAAATAACCAGTAGTGAATGTTATTCCGTGAAAGTTACTATGAGTGTGAGGCCAGAACAGCATCAGGTGTAACATGAGACATCTACTTAGTTAAATAATAACAACTTCATGATTACCTACCTATTTTCAGAAGTTAAGTTACTAGCCACCTAACTCAAATAGACCATTCTTTTTTTTTAAATTTTTAATTAAGTTTATTTGTTTAATTAATTTAGAATATTTTTCCCATGGTTACATGATTCATGTTCATTCCCTCTCCTTCTCCCAACCCCTTCCATAGCCAGCACGCAATTCCACTGGGTTTGACATGTGTCCTTGATCAAGACTTATTTCCATATCATTGATATTTGCACCCATGAAGAAAGCACAGACCTCTCTTGTATTCATTCAAAGGTCATTACTTATATTATTTTCCTCTGCCTCTGTGACCAGAAAAATTCTCTCCACATTGTAGACATTTGATAAATATTTTCTAATTGAATTTCACTGAGTAATAATTATCCTAAATACAATGAATTCTTTTAAATGTAATATAAGTTTCAAAGATATATCACATAATAAGAAATAATGTGATATAACTTTATGTAGACTCTTAAATAGAAAATGGAAAATTCCACCTCAAGCATACTATTAGTGTATCCCTGTATGTCCCTGGGCCTCAATTTCTTCATTTATAAAGTGAAGGGTGGGATATAGAACAAATGGCTCCCTTCCAGGTCTAGCTATACCATAAGTATCTAAGAACTTTTTAGACAACACTTCAGAAGCTCAGATACAATCAGTGGATGACTTGCAAGAGCAGCCTTGAAGTTAGTACAATTCAATTAGAGACAATTTCTCTTGTGTTTCAGGAGCTCTTCCAGTATAGGATACTTCAGTAGCAGGAGTTAAGAGCACATTGTGGATCTATTTGTTTTGAAAGCTGCTACTTGAAATTGAAATCACTGAAAAGGAAATTGAGTCCAACTGATCATCTGTATTTTTTATTTACATCTTTCATCCCTGCACTGAAACTAAATACTACAAAGGGTAGCCAAAAAGAAAAAATATATATTTAAGAGACTTTTGATAAATCTCCAACAAAGAGATCTTATCAGAAGTTGTTATTTTTCCCTCAGACACATCCCTTTTCCAAACATTCCTATTTCTGTCAGAGGTATTGCCATTTTTCCAGTATCCCAGATTCATATTCTCAGCATTATTTTTTACTCCTAACCTTCCTCACAATCACAAATTCAATCAGTTTTCATATCTTGCCCTTTTTATGGTTTTGTTCCTTACACACAAAACTTCATCTCTCTTCTTTGAGCCTTTATCTTGCCTGAACTTCCTTCCCTAGGCTGTAGTATTTCAATACCTCCATTTCATAGGATTCCTCTCTTTCTCTGAATAGAGATTCAAGTACTTCCTTCTATGGGACATCTTAATTGATACCCCTATCAGTGCTTTCCCTCCATAACTACTATGTATTTGAATCTCATATTTAGTTGTATTTATTTTCTACAAATATACATAGACACATCTCCCTTACAATGCCAGGTTCTTTAGAACAGAAATTATTTCATTCTTTGAATTTGTAGGTTGTCACATAGTTAGCTCTTAATAAACACTTGTTGATTGTTAGATTTATATCATGTTACCATTTCCTGAAAGTGGAACAGTCCTTATCATAATATTAGAACTTTTGGTCATTCACCATTGGTGGGGCTATTTTTCATTTTGTCTACTTTAAAGAAAGCCTTGTCAGTTCAGTTTTAATAATTCATTTGACTTGCCTAATTGGTAATCTTTCCTAGGAAGACTGTCAAAAAATACTTTCTCTGTTTATTCTATAGAGAGAAATAATTTTCCTGTTAGTCTCTGAGAAGATATTTGGCCATCTTTCAAAAAATACCCAGTGGACACTTATTAGAAATATTAATTCCAACAGCAATAATACATAACAAAAGATCCAGAATTGATTTCCATTCATATAACTGGCAGATCTCATACAAACAATATTAATGCTAAGAGGTTAGAGTCAAGACATTAATATATTTTGAATCTAGAAGGAATAAATTGTTGATCTGTGTCACATAGAAACTAAAAGTACATCCTATAAACACATTTCACTGTAAATAAAGCATATTAAAAGAGGACTAGAAAAATCTCTCTCTTCAAGCATCTATTAATTAACATTCCAGCCCTATTGCTCATTCCTATATTTTCCTCTAGGGTTTCCTTAGGATGAAAAGGCAGTTGTTATACAAAAATGCTAACAAAGTATTATGATAAACCCATCTGTGAGAATTCCTCAGTTGCTAGTAGGAGAACCATTAGAAGAGGTCTCAGTAGTTCTGCATTGTTTCTTGACTCAAGCCTGTAAACATGCACACATACTTCAACAATAATCAATCACAAAGGGACTGAGGTTTGGGAGGAAGGGTGCAGTTGAACAATTGTGAACTTTTCACAAAAGACTGGAATTTCGGCCAAAAAAAGGTCATCTTAAAATCATAAACTTGATACTTTAGATTCGAAGATGATGAAACATTTTTAGTCCTTTTTATTTTATTTTTCTTTTTAAATCCTTGATACAATGGGAAAAGTTCTGAATTTTGAATATTAATAAATCTTAATCACAACCTGTGTTATCTTAGGAAAGTCATTTAACTCCCTGGGTCTAAATTCCCTCATCTGTAAAGTGAAGGAATTAGACAAGATAACCACAGAGGTTCCTTTAAGTTTTAAATCTGTGGTCCTTTGATTATTTTAGCATTGAGAAAATCTGATAAAAATGAGAAGCCGCCTTAGCCAAATTAGTCATTTAGCATCATTCTTATTCTCTCTTAAAGGCACAGAAACACCTCAGACACACATCTGAGCATAAATCTAGAGCTTTAAAGGACCTCAGAAGTCATATGGCCCAACCTCTTCTTTTAAAGACAATAAAACTGCCTAGACATACTAAAAATAACATTCCAAAATCACACAGTTAATAAACAGAAAACTAGAAAAGAAATTCAAACTTAGGTCCTCTGACTCCAAATCCAAAATCACACTTTTTTTTCTCCCTGTCAGATGCTACAGAGTTGCACTACTAAGGTAAACTCTACTAAGAGATTATATTTTTCACGCAGAGTTGAGTGACTAAAAAGTAAGATATGCTTTGTCTTGATTTAAGTTGCCTTTGAAATGGAATCAGACTGAAAGCCTTTATTTATACAATCCAACAAAATACATTTCTTTGACCTCTAAGGCTTCAATTTCTGGGGAGAAGTATTCCCCAAACCCCTTAGTATTCAGGTTTTGTATTTTTCCTCTATAGTAGGTAGTTATTATCCCCATTTTACAGAGGACAGGTAGACAGAAGCTGTGATTTGCCTGCTCACAGTCATATAGCCAGTAAGTGTATAAAGCAGAATTTGTACTTAATTTTTTTATCGATTAATTAAGAAAAATTTTCCAGGGTTACATGATTCATGTTCTTTCCCTCCTCTCCTACCAAACCTTATCCCATAGCCAACACACAATTTCACTGGGTTTTACATGTTGTACTTAATTTTTTGATGACTCCAAGTTTAGCAATCTATATTCTAAAGGATACTTTTCTTAGAAATCAAACTCCAAAAGTAGGAACGATTCAATAGTCACTGATAGAAAAATAAATATTTTGATAAAGGAAAAATAGACCTTGACATTCAGATTTAGAAGAATGTTAAAGAATCTAATCAGTTGATAAACATTTAGGTATCCACTATGGGCCAGGCACTGTTCATGTACAAAAATCCTGAAGAGAGACTAGAGTCCCTGCCCTCAAGGATTTACAATCCTTCATTTTAAAATTAGAATTCATAGACCTAGAGAAGATAAGCATCTTGGCATGTCTTCCTTTATAAGGATTTGGAGGTAAAAGGGATGGATGTAAAAGTTCTCTGAATTCAAATCCAACACTTAATTCTCTGAAATAATTGCCTTGCTGATTGTTTTGTAAGTCTAGAATCCCACCAAAATTAATTAGGAAATTACTAAAGGGTAGGATTGGCCCTTACCGGTCTTATACTTTAATCCTCACCATTACAAGAACATAGTAGGCCTTCAAAAAGTTCTGTTTCATTGAACTCGTGTTAACAATCATGGTAAAAATAGTTTAAGATATTTCAGTTTATCTAGCATAATAAGAATTTACATTAAAGAATAATTTCATATAATTACCACAGTTTCTTATAGAGTAATAATATAAGTCACTTGATACATAGTTTTAAATAAAGGAATACAAAATAACATACCTTTTTGTGTCCTCACATATCATAGTTTCATTGATATAAATCAATGATCCTAGAGTAACTTAGTATTATGGACTTTACAAAGCCCTAATATTGATCTGAGTAGAATCTAATCATTCCTGATTACAAGATTGTCCCACCCTCCATTGAAACATGCTACATCTTCCCAAAACTCTTTACATATTTATAATTATGTTGCTGCCACCCACAGTGGTCCAACTCACAGGAATGTTACTTTACAAACAATGATCATGAGACTAGGTGGTACAACGGATAGAATGCCATGCCTGGAGTCAGAAAGATTCCACCTCATTGGTTCAAATCTGGCCTTTGACATTTACTAGCTATATGGCCTTGGGCAAGTCACTTCATCTTGCTTGCCTCATTTCTTCAGTTGTAAAATGAGCTGGAGAAGGAAATGGCAATAACCCTACAGTACCTTTGCCAAGAAAACCCCAAATGGGGACATGGGGAATCAGACATGACTGGAAAATGGACATCAAATTCCTGACTCCAGATCCAATGTTCTATTGACTGAACCAACCAACTGCCCTAAAGGAAACAGCATGATTTAAAAAGTACACTGTCTAGAAAGCAGCACTCATGTTTGGGGGACAAGTAATAAACATCGAAACCTATGAATGCTAATTATAAGCGTGCTGGGCAATGCTGTGAGAGATATACAAAGACAAAGACAAAAATGCAGAGAGATTATTATTATCTCTGAAACTTTATCATTGGATAATCTTTAAGTATCACCAACACCTAATGATTGGAAGAAGAGCAACAGTTCCTAGGATTTTTCAGTCAGTGACATATATCTAGATATTCCTAGGAGCCCAAAGCATACAAAAATCCCCGAAATTAAAGATCTGTAAACTAAAAAAATGCCCGTCTGCCAAGGAGGGAATGAACAAGTTATAGCATGGGTGGGGATAATATAATTTTATTGCAGTATAAAAATGATAATTGTGAGGGATGCACAAAAGCACACAAAGTAAAAGCTCAGACAGTATTTGAATAAGGTCTTTTTTCATGTCAAATCAACAAGGATTGATTAATATCTGATATGGGCCAGGTACTATGGTCTAGTACTACTAGCACTAGGGGGATACAAAAATAAAAACGGACCAACAATTCTTATTCTCAATGAATGTACATTGTACTGTGATGAAACAGAATATATACCAGTAGCTGTCTGTAGGCATGATGTTTTATATTTTTGTTTCATATGTATTATGCTACATATGAAACAAAAATCGAATATATATTCTACTATATAGATAATAATTATATTATTAATATAAATATAATACATATAATATATACTATATAGATAACTATTATGTATTATATAGAGAACAATTATGTAAATTATTTACTTTATATGTATGTGTTGTGTGTGTATATATGTATATATGTATGTATATATATGTGTATATATGTATCTATATATAGTAAAATAACTACATTGTGACATTAGGACTATCAACTGCCAACTGAGGGGTGGGAAGGTTGGGCTAAAAGGTCTGGCACTTCAGAGGAGCAGTAAAGAGGGCTAGGAGTCCCAACTTCCAAAAAGTTATGGTTTCTAGGATACAACAACTCCTCTATCTCCCCTCCACCTTTCTGCCCCCCTTCTCTATCTTTTAGTTTCTGTCTTCCTTTATTTTCCTAGCCACCTGTGGTGCCCCATCCAATTGCCAATGCCTCCCCTTCTTAGCATCCCTCCCAGCAACTGGGTCTTTATTTTGTAACTGTTTTTCATACTGTCTTGTCCATTAGAATATAAACTCCTGGAGGACAAGGACAACCTTTTACTTTTCTATGTATACCCAGTAGTTAACATAGTTCCTTGCAAATACTAATCATAAATGCTTTGTAAATGATTGTTGACCTGATTCTACCATAGCACAATGTGGTTGCAATGTGGTTGAGGAAGTTTTAGGTTTAAACTTTACTTTGTAGTGTTAATTCCATTTGAGTCTTTCTGTCTGTCTCTCTGTCTCTCTCTCATCTCTTTGACTATACACATACACACACAAACAGTAGGAAATGGAAATTGCCACCACAATATAAAATGTCTCATGGTGGATGAGGTAGTAAGGTCAGTTTTGTTTCTCAAAGAACAGGGATAGTTCTTTTCCTTATAACACTAGGAGACTGAAGGTCAATCTCATCATTAATGAATAAGACAGAAGGTGGTAAAAGGAGCTGCAAGGCCATCAGGCCTATTGTGTCTGCCAAATTAACAACTTTACTATCCAGGCTATGAGATGGCTAGAATAGTAAACTCAGTGTGTCATGTAATGGCTTTCATAAAAATGTACCCAGGAGCAGAAGACAATTCTAATCCATTACCACCAAACCCTTATTAGGGAGAACTCCTAAGTCTTTTTAATTTTAATAGCCCAGACTTCTCAGTCCATAATATGAATTATAAACTAGATAAATGGATCACAGGTTACATTGTTTAGATCTTCTCTGTCCATACTTATCCACATGTTGTCACCTCTGTTAGAAAGTGAGTTCCTTTAAGAGCAGAACCTCATTTTTGTATTTCTTCATATACTCACTGCTAAGCACACTGCCTGGAACATAACATAGCAAGAGCTTAAAAATGTTGCTTGATTGATTCACTGACTCAGAGGCCTTCTGGTACATCATGTTTGTTTTATAGATGAGGAAACTGAGACCAAGAGACATCAAGTGGCTTTGCTAAAGAATACAAGGTATTAAGCCTCAGAAACAGAATTTGAAATTAAACCTTCTGGTTCCAGAGCCAGAATTCTATAGAATTGGCTGGATTTTTAAATCTGTATACTTCTGTGCAGTGATCCCAATGTGGTTTGTTGCCAAAATGTCTGGATCAAAATGGTGTATTCGTTTTCTCTCTGAAATTTCATTTAAACTGAATTTCATCCTTTATTTACATTTCTCATCTCTTCTGTAACCTCTTCCACATTCATGCATTTTCCCTTATTCAGCCTCCACACTGGTGGACCCTGATTTCAACTGACAGGGTATTAAGGTAGCCCACATTTCAGTTAACAGTAATAAGTACTAAAGGAGGCTGAGAGCAGATTTAGATGAAGACAGATCACCTGGGGGAAATGCAGAGCGTATGGATTCTGCAAAGTAAAAAACTATCTTAATGGTTCAAATTCAACTGTGGAGACTACAATCATTCCACTGACATCTGGCACAGATGACTGTGATTCACTCATTCCTCCGTTTGCTTAAGATTTTGTATTATTATCATTTCAGTTAGTGTTATAGGCTGACAGGTTCACTGCATCCAATATCTCGGCATGGCACTCATGCCTGTAGAACCTAATTTTACTCTTGGGTAAGAACTCAGTTTAATTCATCTCAGCAGCATATACTTGGTAAAATATTTGTGTGTGAGTGTGTGCATGTGTGTGAAACATTTTCTTCAAGTGTTCTTTTGAAGCAAATTAAATTTATCTAAATCTTTTATTCCAAAAAAATATGTTAGTTGAATAGTTCAATAATTATTTTCAACATCACAAAGAGATTTTTTTAGTTGATGAAAAAGAATATATTTTACTTTAGAAAACTTTTTCAGATAGGTACTTTCAAATAGTTACTTTAGCATTACCCTAGGGGCAAAAATGAAAGCTTTTACCCAGAGACCCTATGATGTAGTGGAAAGAAGAGCAGATTATTTATTCAGGAGATCTGAGCTCTGGGCCTTGCACTGCGACTGAGTCAAAGCATTGTTATTTCACAGTAAGTTATTTCATGTCTCTGACTATCATTTCTTGAATATGCAAATGAAAGAGATATGCAAACAAGGTCACTTCTAAATTGTATGTCTCATTATATTGTCCGTTATATAACAATGAACATTCTATTATTTATATAAATGTAAGGAAGCAGTCATGTAGCTGTTTTAAATTAAATAAGAGTAGGCCATGTTATGCCTGTCCCAATTTTGTGGCAGAAGTTTGAATAATGAAGCTTGTTAGACTGAGAGAAGTTTGATATAGTTAGAATGTTTGTCTTGAAAGTCAACTTAAAAATTCAACTGAAGTCTCTATATTTTTACAGATATAAAAAACTAACAATAAAAGAAGGAAATGACACTGCCAGCTAATAGCGGCTATTGATAATGTTGACACCTTTCTTAGAAGTCATTACTTTTTTTTAATTAAAGTTAAGTTCTTTCTGCTAACAAGTTCTTTAATCTCAATTTGTAAGGTGAAGTGATCAAAAATAAATATTTTAACTAGTCGTGATATAGAGTCACAGTAGTATTTTGTTTGTTTTTAACTTTTCATTTTATCCAAGTGAAAGGCTTTTTTTAAATATACTGAACCATAAAATATTTTTATTTTAAAGATAACTTTATAATAAACATCTGTGTTTATATATTTGTATATATTATTATCATCTCTAAAATATTTATGAAATCTAAAGTATTAAAAAATCAGTGATCAATAAAAACTAGTATGGGCTCCCTAGTAGAAAAGAGAATTTTATAGAAAATTAGATTCATTTAAAGAGAGATTGATCAAAAGGTATCTCATAGATTCAGATATGTACTGACTTTTTTTTTAATTTAAACATTTATTAATAATCATTTTTAACATGGTTACATGATTCGTGCTCCTACTTTCCCCTTCACCCCCCGACTTCCCCCTCACCCCCATGGCCAATGCACATTTCCACTGGTTTTAACACGTGTCATCGATCAAGACTTATTTCCAAATTGTNCCCAATCATGTCCACCCCGACCCATGCGTTCAAGCAGTTGCTTTTCTTATATGTTTCCTCTCCTGCAGTTCTTCCTCTGAATGTAGGTAGCATCTTTACCATAAATCCCTCAGAGCTGTCCTGGGTCATTTATGTACTGACTTTTGAATGAATGTAGCCTCCAGAATTCTTTTATTTGTCCTTAGGTATTATATAAAAGGAATTATATAATCATAATTAATGAGTGAGTTCCTAGGCAAAAAATTGAATTGAAAAATGAAAAATCTAGTACTGGTCTAGCTTAATGACACTTCTACCAAACTCAAATTCATGACTTTGAGATCTATTCATATAAGCCAAGCTACCAAATAGATGTTATCAGAATATTCCTCTACCATTAGAAATACATGCTTCTTCACTTATATTTTGTATAACTTTTTGCTATCATACCACATGGAGGCAGCTTGGCATGAAAACAATGTATTTGACAAAGACCAGTAGGTTTTAGCTAACTACAAGTCTCATAGTAATCTATGATATAATATGTCAAATACCACCAAAAGCTAATATAGTCTTGTACATTGTTAATGGAAGGAAATGAGCACATTCAAACAAACAAACAAACAAACAAACAAATATATATATATACATATATATATGCATATATATATGAGAGGATGAGAAGGATGGACCTGGATCCCACCTTATATGAGAAATATTTAAAGAAATGCCACATGTTTATCCATGAGAAGAGAAGGTATATTTATCTCCTAAATTAGAAAAGCTGTCATGACAAAGAAGTATTGGACTTTTTTTTATTTTGAACCAGGAGGAAGAATTAAAGTGTGCATATTGGAGAGAAGTTGATTTAAGAATTATATATACGTATACACACACACACACACATATATGTGTGTGTATATATATATGTGTATAAATATATATATATATATATATATAAAATTTTAACTGCCAAAACAATCAAACTTACTTTTTAAATGGATTAAATTTAGCTATAGGCTCTTTGTGAGTAGGAGACATCTTTTACCTTTTGTTGTACCTCCAACATTTAGCGTAGT
>NC_058133.1:451017732-451033511 GCF_016433145.1 Gracilinanus agilis
ACCAAACCCACATGGCTAGTAAGTCTCCGAAGCTAGATTTCAGTTTAATTTTTCCTGACTCCAGACCCAGTACTATCTTGATAAATTAATATTAATATTATTATAATATATAGTTATAATAGGAAATATATAGTTATAATAGGGATATTATATATAGCTATAATATGTAGTTATAATAGGAAATATATATAATTTTAATAGGAAATAATATATATAGATATATAGTTATAATAGGAAATAATATTTAAAGTTCATTGTTTATATTTTACATAAATTTATCAATCATTCTATTCATTTTGTGCTGATTTTCATATTGAAATGAAAAATTATTTTGGGGTTTATTATATTTCTTGATCCTTTATTAAATTTATTAATTAAATTAATTGAATTTAATTTTGTTTGACTTTTTATTGTTTATTTTTCTAGATATATATGACCTCAGCTTGTTATATCTAAAAATATTTTTTAAAGTTTATTAATGCATTTTTATACCTCAATCATTTACTATTATACAATGTTCCTATAGAAAAGCCTCCTAAAATCAATAAAAAGAATGCATCAAAATGAACCAAAACTTCAACTGCATCTTTAAGTATGTGCTATGTTCACTATCTTTTCCTACCCCCTTACTTCCGCTAAGAGCAAATAGTTTGTTTCATCATATATTATAATGGAACAGTATTGGCCACATGATTAACAGTATTTACTGAAGACTAAGAATTTTCCTCTGGCATCCTCAAAACTTTTCAAAATATTTAACATCAAAACCCTAATCAGATCCCTATCGCACTATGTTATCAAGCATATATTTTTCTAATGTATTTCTGGTTCCACAGTTCTTTCTCTGGATGTGAATAGTGTTCTTTCTCCTAAGTTCCTCAGAGTTGTCCTGGATCATTGCATTGCTGCTAGTAGAAAAGTCTGTTACATGTGATTGTGCCACAGTGTATTCGTCTCTGTGTACAATGTTCTCCTGGTTCTAGGTGGCAACCTTTTGAAGACATATTTAGCCAGAGAACCAAAGAACAGATGTTGACTAGCATTTATGAAGCACTTATTTGTCAGACACTGTGGTAAGGTCTTGGATCCCAAAATCAAACAAAAAGAAAAGTACCTGCCCTCATGGACATACATTTCTTTTTATTTTTTTCCCCTGAAGCTTCCAGAATTTGTTTGTCATTGGTGGAGAATAGGATGCAAGGAATTAGGAATTACACTTCTATGTTGTTAATTCATCAGTATAAAGGCTTTTGACCAAGATATTTGATACTAAAAAAATTGTTTCAAGTATAGCATTTCTACTTACTTTAGTGTTACATATTTTGGTTAAATAACATGGATTTTTATTTAATATAACTTAAGGTATCTTTTTTATCCAATGATTTTTGTTTGGTTATGAAATCTTTTTTGTACTCCTGATATATTCCTTCTTTGGTTATGAAATTTCCCTTTAGCCACAGTTCTGAAAAACAGATTTTATTTTCTCTATTAGAAATGTAAACTTCAATATTTAGATTGCTTATTACTTAGAGCTGTTGTGAGGGTTACTTAGTTATTAGTTTATATATAGTTTATGTGGACCTAGCAGGAAGGGCTGGAGAATTCCAAGATGGAATGAAGAAGCAGGAAGTGTGCTTCTTACTCACTGGGAGGGATTCCATGGTGGTTGGGGCAAGGTGCAACTGACCCTAGGAGACACCAGATTACCAGTGATCTGTGGAAATACCGTTACCTACTTGTGGGAGATTTTGGTAGAGACTGCTAATTCCAACCTGAGTTGCAGGTCAGCTTGGGCTGGGTCAGCTCCCAGAATCTACCCACCTGGAAGAGTACAGCAGGTGGTCCTGGAGGGGCAGAAACACCACTGGAGTGAGGCTGGACACTACTGTGAGGATATCCACTTCAAACCTGCTTTCCTCTGGGCCCTGCCTGGCTTAGGTCTCAATATAGAAAAGTCCCTTCCCTGACCCTGGGTTTGCCCTTAGTCTTAGTTGTCCCTGATTAAAAGTGTTATAAAACCCTTGCTTTTACTTGCTGGTTTCCATAGGCCTAGCCTAGATACCGCAGTGTGGAAGTTGGGCCTAACTGCCACTTCAGTAACAGACACCTCCCGGTAGTTAAACCTGGTCTCTCAACCTTGTTTGGTCCTGTCATCTGTCATTCCTGTCACCCTCACACCCTTCTGGACCCACATTTTAATATTTAAGCCTACTTCCCTGGTTTTCCCCCATTACAGAGCTTATTGTGGAAAATAAAATAAGATCACAAAATCATACAATCAAGAATCTGTTCTAAATTTATAATATGTTGGAAGATCGTAATAAATACTAAATGCTACCTCCATTTACCTGTGTTTTAGGGTTTATCATTCGATGAATTACTATGTTGCTTTGCTTGAGTTTTGTTTGTCAATTGAACCCCTTCATAATCTAACTCCATATTATCTTTCCAGATTTATTACACTAAACTTCTTTTACCATGGCCTTATATTCCAATCAAACTCCATTTTGCTGTCTTTCACCCAAAAAAGCAAAAATGAAAATATTTCATCTTTTATTTCTCTACCCTTTGCACAGGTTATCTCCCACTATCTTGGCTTTATTAGCCCTAGTTTCCTGCAAAGCTCAGCTCAAGCTATACCTCTATTACATAGGTATTTTTAATTCCTCCCTTCCCTCATCACAGACTATTAGTACCTCACTCTTTGAAATTACTTTAAATTTATTTATATGTACAATGTTGTTTTCCCTAAGAAACTGCATTGTCTCTAAAGGCAGAGATTATTTAATGTTTTTCTATCTCCAGTGCCTTAAATTGGGTTTTGGCACAAAGTAAACACTATTAAACACTTGATGGCTAAATTATTAGTGAAAAAATACTTGTTATAAGTATTTTTATAATGCTATTTAGGATCTGATGATGCCAGGCTCTTTTCATTTCTGTTTTTTTCATTATTTCCATAGAACAGCTATATTTTCTTTAAATGAATTTTATCACAGATGTATATTTACATATATGCACATATATGTATATGGGTATACATATGTGTGTATGTATCTGTGAATATATATGTATGTGTGTGTATCAATTTCATGGTAAAATAGAAATAATCTAAGTTCTTCATTAGCAATGCTTATTTAATTTATATTTTCATATTTTATTTCTGTGACTAAGGCTTAAAATTTCATTAAGAAAGTATGCCAAAGAAAAATTCAGTATTGTTTTGATTAGGTCCAGGGAGTAGAATTAGATACAAAGGTAGAAATTTCAAAAAAAATTAATCCAAAGATAAGGGGAAATGTCTTAATAATTATATCTGTCTGAAAAGGGAATAGGCTGCTAAATATGTTGGATATCTTCTTCACTAGAGGTCACTGAGCAAAGGTAGTATGAGCATTTATCAGATAAGGTGAAGAGGATATTCTTATGCATCTAGGCTTTAGGAAAGATGGACTTTAAGAATCTTAACAGCATTGAGATGTGATTCTGCAATCTATTCCTCTCTGTTTAGCATTTATTCTTTTTTTAAAATAAATTCTATTATTTGCATCACAGCCATTTCTGGAAATACATTCTACCACCTACCAGCCCTGGGCCAAATTGAACACTCTCTTTTGAAACAAAAAACAATCAAGCAAAAATATCTGATACAGTGGTTGAGTATGACAATATTAATAATATTCCTCCCTGGTAGTTTCTCTCCTCCCTGCAGTGAAGAAGGGGACATTTTTTCACTATAAGTTGTCCAGGACCACTGAATGAACAACTGTTTTGATGTGTTTTATATTTAGTAAAAATGCTTCAATTGAATCCAGTATTAACTCATGGGTTCAGATTTTTGCTTTATAGTTTTATTAAAAATTCTTTATATATTTTTAAATTCAAATGAGTCCATTATGTTATTGAAGATTTTCTCTGTAACCTATGAAATCACTATATAATTTTTATTTTTAACTCTTAAGATTTATTAAAGTTATTTTTTTTTGTCACTAAACTATTCTTACAGGACATTTAGGTGACTCAGTGGATAGAAAGCCAGGCCAGGAGACGGTAAGTTGAGGGTTCAAATTTGGCCTCAGACACTTCCTAGTTATGTGACCCTGGGAAAGTTATTTAACCTTAATTTCCTGACCCTCACCACTCTTATTCCTTGAAATCAATATATCGTATTGATTATAAGACAGAAGGTAAGGGTTTTTTTAAAAAAAACTTCTTATATTTAATTTATAAATCCTGACTGATTGTAATGGGAATTTTTATTTACTGTTATCTTTTAATACTAATATTTTATTTATTTTTCATTGATATTTGCAATTGTTTTTGTTCCCCATTTTATGGATTAAGCCATCTCTGTCCAATAAAAAAACTTGAGTAGCTTGTTTCAGGCATGTCTGACTTTTCATGACCCTGTTTGGGCTTTTCTGGGCAAAGATACTTGAGTAGTTTGCTATTTCCTTTTGCAGTTCATTTTACATATAAGGAAATTGAGTCAAACAAGGTTAAGTGACTTTAAAGGGTTTATAGGATTGCAATCAATTTTATATAGGTATATATCATGTATTTCCTAATTATTCTCATAGGTATAATATACCCATTATAAAATGAACTCCTTGATGAAAAACTGTGAATCCATGATATATTTGGATTGCCTGAAGTGATCAGTAAAGTAAACCTGAAGAAGAAAACTGGTGGGGAGTCAGGGTTGTAATTTCAAATAATCATAGTGTCATGTAGAAGACTTTTATTTTATGACACCAGAGCAAGAATAAGTAATAATTGAAAAAAAGGTATAAGTTTTAGCTTGAAAATCTTTTTAAAATTTTATAATATTTTTGTTACATTAAAGTTTCAAAGTGTCTCCCTTTCATCCCCTTCTACCCCACCCCCCACAGTAGAGAAGGCATCAATTAACAACTAAATATGCAAACACACAAATATATATCACCAACACTTCTATTTATCAGTTATTTCTCTGGAGGTGGACTTTTATAGTTATCCTTTAAATAAAACTAGTGTTCTGTATACATCGTCTTGGTTCTACTTGTTTTGCTCTTCATAATATTAATCAAGCCTTTTTTTAAAATAAATTAACCTGCTACCATTTACCACAATAATATACCACAACTTGTTTAGCCATTCCCCAACTGATGGACATCTCTTCAACTTCTACTTCTTTGCCATCACAAAGAGAACTTTTATACATATTTTAGAATATATAGCTTCTTTTTCTTTTTCTCAGATAACCTTGAGAAGTTGACCTAATAGTGGCATTGCTAGATCAAAAAGTATACACAGTTTTGTAACTTTTTGGATATAAGTCCAGATTCCTCTCCAAAATGACTGGATCAGTTCATAGTTCCACCAAAAGAATACTAGTGCCCCCGTTTTCATATCCCCTCCAACATTTGTCACTTTCCTCTTTTATCATTTCAACCATTCTAAAAGGTATGATTATCTTAGAGTTGTTTTAATTTATATTTCTTTAATCAATAATGATTTGGAGCATTTTTACATGACTATGTATAGCTTTAATAACTTTATCTAAAAATTATCCTTTAATATTATTTGACTGTTTAATGTTCCGGGAATGAGCCATATTCTTATAGATATGACAAAATTCTCTATATATTATAGAAATGAGACTTTTATTTAGGAATGAAAATCTTAACAATTATAGCTATCCCCCCCCAAAAAAAAAAGGATTAGGCTGAGAGACAGTGGGTCCTATCTCCTTCTTTAAAGGTCACCAAGTAGGAGATTAAAGAAGCTTCATATCTAGTATGATGCAGTAGGGTATTCTTTGGCGGGTTTGGGCTGGATATGATAGTTATTGATATCTCCTCCAACTAAAAAATTTTATGGGTGAAATTATTATACTAAATATCTGTACGATTATTTTCTAGTTTTGGTTTGTAATTGGTAATATTTCAGCATCTATAAATATTTATTAATTGTTAATAAATGTTTGTGACAATGTTCATGTATAACATTAAACATTTTGCTGATCTCTACTGCAAACCAGATTACTCATGACTGTCTATCATTAGTCTGTAGATGTACTCTGTTTTTCACTTTTCTCTTTCTCACAGTAAAGCCCTGAAATGTACCTTCAGTCTTCTTATCATACTTTTGGTCCACTTTTTGCCCCTTCTTTTCTTCTCTACAGATATAACCATTACTTTGATTTGCATCTTTAGAAACTGCTGACAAGTGTTCATATCTGTGACTGTGACTTGCTATTTACCTGACATCTTTTCTCAATGTTTCTACTTTAATGTGTACCTATAATGGAATCATGATTTTATCCATTTCAGTGTTATTCTTTTCCCAAACAGGCTTTAAAAAGACCACTTAAGTATTAGTATGTTATTGAGCACTGTGGAGAGTCTAGTTCAGTGATGACAAACCTTTAGAGACTGCATGCCATGACCCACCCCACCCCAGAGACATTGTGCAATGTTCTTCCCCCCCAAGTGCCAGGAATGCCCCCCTTACCCAACATGGGTGAGGTAGAAAGTGCTCCCTTTGGGCTACTGGGTGGAGGGGTAGGTGATGTGAAAAAATGTCTTCAGGCATGGTAGAAAGGGGCAATGGAGTAGCTCTACCTGAGTCCCTTTGCCTTTCTAATAATGAATTCTGAGGGAGTGGTAGTTGGGGAGGGAGGCATGTGTATCCACAAGAGAGTGTCCTGCATGCCATCTTTGGCACATATGCCATAGGTTCACCACCACTGGTCTAGTTCATTTCAGATCTATTGGAAGCATACCTTCTTCTGGTTACAAAGAGAAAGAAAATCCATCCCCTCTTTTTACAAGTGAAGCAACAAATTAGAAAATGGAGGGGTGTCCATTGATTGGGGAATGACTGAACAAATTGTGGTATCTGATGGTGACAGAATATTATTGTCCTGAAACAAATGATGAACTAACTATAAAGACCTCCAGGTATTGATGCAGAACGAAATGAGAAGAACCAGGAGAACATTGTACATACAGACTGATACACTAAGGCACAATCAAATGTAATAGACTTTTCTACTAGTAGCAATGCCTTGGTACAGGACAATACCAAGGAATTTATGAGAAAGAATGTTATCCACATCCAGAGAAAGAACTGGGGGAGTAGAAATGCAAAAGAAAAACATATGATCTATTATGTGGTTTGATGAGGATATGATTGGGGTTTTGGCTTTAAAAGATCACTTTTAAAGAATAATAATATGATTATTAAAAGAATAATAATAAGAAGAATATGAAAATAGGTTTTGAACAATGATACATGTATAACCCAATAGAATTGCTTATCAGTTCTGGGAGGGAGGAGGGAAGAGAGTGAGAAAAATCACAAATCATGTAACCATTGAAAACTCTTCTAAATAAATATTTTTTTTTAAAAAGTAAAGCAACAACATGTGCAACTGACCTTAAGCACAATTATTAGAAGGTTTGCAATCTATTCTTAGTTCCTTTTCCCAATATTTCAACCATTCATTCTTCAACAAAAATCATGAATTAGCTATTATATGCAAGACCATTTGAAGAACAGTACCAATTGACAGTGAGAATTGATATGAGCCTGAGCCAGGATGGTGATTATATGAGTAGAGATAAAGGAACAAAAATCAAGATCCATTTTTGAGTTAGAATTTTTAAAACATAACAAATAATTGGATATGTGGCATGAGTGAGAATATCAAATTAAGGATGGTACTAAACATATAAATATGGGAGTCTAGAAGGATGGAAGTGTTTCTAAAAGAAGTGGAAACATTCAAAAGAGGGATGGAAATTAGAAGGAAAAATAATGGGTATTATGTTTTAGATATTTTGAGTTTGAAATTGTTAAAAGAAATACAATTAAAAATATTCAGCAGTCAGTTTTTAAAGCCTGCACTTTTCAATTTGTAGTTTTACTTTCATCTTTTTATTGAAACTAATTTTAACTTAGTCATTAAATTTAATAGCTGGCTACATCAGCTCTTAGATATGTCTACAGGGCTCATGGGAACACAGTCATCAAAATGGCTATGTAAAACATACCAAATGGACACATGTAAAAACATAACCCATTTCTCTTAAATATCATAGAATGTCAGAGTCATACAGAATGTTAAATGTTATCTATTTCATACTTTTCTATAACTGTTATTTTCCTATACAATATCCCAACAAGTAGTTTTCTATTTGCAGCATCTACATTTTCAATTATTATTAGTTAGATTTCACAGTGGTTAGTGTTGGGTCCGTATTTAGGAAGACCTGAACTCAAATCTAACCTCAGAAACGGTATAACCCTAGGGAAGCCTTTTAATATGTCTTCCTCAGTTCTTTAAAAATATCGGTAATAATAGCAATTTCCTCACAAGGTTATTATGAGGATCACATGAAATGATATTTGCAAAGCATTTAGCACAGTGTCTGGCAAACAGTAGGTACTTAATAAATGCTCATTTCCAGCCCTATCATTTTATGATCAATCTATTTCCCTTTTCTTCCATTCCAGTATTAGATTGTTCTGAGTCTTATGAAGTTTTACTGTGTAGGCTCATAGGATCATTTACAATCAATATGTTCAAGGATCCTTCGTGTAAGTTGAAAATCTAACATAATAGAAAACTGTACTATTTCATAAGTATTTCTTATTCAAATATACATATGCATTTTATGACTTTCTTAAGCTTATAAGACCTACCAATATCACTCTCATGTACTTTGGGGTCATTATTAATAACTAACTAGCATTTAATGAAACAAGATTTGTTAAAGAGAGAACTCTAGACAAAGATTGATGCAGGAGCTAATGTTTGGCACGAAACAATGTAATGACTCATTCTGAGGCTTCTCAGAGAAAAGGGGACTGCTATGAGACTTTATGCCACATTGGAAAATAGAACACATTTAGTGTATAAGTATTTTTTTTTATTTTACATAGTTTCCCTGGCTTTATTTTTTAATTGCCAATCATGATTACCTAACTTAGAGCTAGAAAGTAACTTTAGAGATCATAAAAAATGACCCCCTCATTTTATAGACAAAGGAAATGTGATTGGAAGAAGTTACTGATTTGTTCAAGGTCATACAGGTATTAAGTGAATCAAGATTCATATTTAAGCCTTCTGACTCCAAGTCCAGGGCTCTCTACTCTTTACTATGTGGTGTGAGATCCATATTGCTGAGAGGGGTTCTCACAGTGGCTTAGGATATCAAGCAAAAAGTTGCCATCACTTAACTTCTATCCATTGTTCCTCAGTCAGACTTATTATTTCAACAACAATTCTTCAGGCTGTAAAACTGGAATTATTTTTTCCATTTATTTTTCTAGAATGGCACTTGAGAAAAAAATACTCTTGTAACTCATGAAATAACTATGTTTCCTTTATATATAACAGTGTTTCAGCAGTTCACTATCTCATAGGCTAATAGATTCCCTTCAATGGAGATCACAACAACCCATTCACAGCATTCCATCCATATATTAGAATCAGGATGACTCAAAATTATATCCTGTTTCATACACTTAATAACTGTGCTACCCTGAGGAATTAACTCTTAACTTCAGTTTCTGCATCTATAAAATGAGCATAATAATAGCACATATTTCACAAAAATCTCATGAGGATCTAATAAGATTATGTAAAGTGTTTTGTAAACATTAAAGTCCTATATTAATGCTTGAAATTATTTATTATCTTTATAATTATTATCATCATCCTATTGCAAATCTTATGTGATTTTCTTAACTCTCCACAGATCCTCCAATGTGTTGAAAGCCTTCCTAGAGATCTTTTAACATTCTGATGGCAGTAAAATAGCACACTGTAGGTTTTACCTTGCTCTCAATACAACATAGATTCATCTCCATTTCTGATCATATAACAAAAAGATATCTCCAAGCGATAGATAGATAGATAGATAGATAGATAGATAGAGAGATAGATAGATAGATAGATAGATAGATAAGCTTAATCAAGAGGGTGCCTCTTCAACTATATATCACAGTTTGGACAATAAGTATTCTTCATTGAATTTTTTTTTTCTTTTTGGATTACTAAATTGACATGTTTTAAGTGGATAAGAATCACATTAAGAATTCTCTCCCAGGATGTGGGAATTTGATGGATTTGTGATACTCTATATATTGTCATTTTTTAATGTATTTACCAGTTTTCTTGATTCTTCCCTCCTTTTCCTTTTATTCTTTTAAGAATTAATTGCTATATGTAATTTCTCTCTAGCAGGGAAAGGATAAACAACATGGAGAGAATTGGGGTTATGTAAAAACAGAATAAATCAATAAAAGTATATTTTTTAAAAAGAAATCTGAAATATTCTGATACTTGATACAATAAAAAAGAGGAGCAACTGAAGGACCTGCTCATATTTAATTAGGAAATATGGCTTTCCATGTGATGGGTATGCTCAAGATTATGACAAACACCTTTGGCAAGCCTAAGTTCTTATTTAATGATTTCCTGATATTGATAATCAGAGGATTGTTGAATGAGTTATCTCTGCTTGCATCCATCAAGGATTTTTATAGTATCTTAACATGTACATGAGAGATGCTCTCTACAATAGTACTTTTACAAGGCTTCATGTAGTGCTGGGATACAAAAAGAGGCAAATAGTTCCTACTCTCAAAGAGCTTTTAAGAGAGCAAGAAAGAAAACTGAAAAGGAGGAGAGGTCCTAGGTATGGTGGAAAAGTCAAAGAAATGTAAAATGAGTGCCGCCGGAAAAGCTGAAGCTGGAACTGAATTTAGAGATCATGTAATAAGCATATAATAATTAATAACTAGCATTTATACAGTTTTGAGGTTTCCAAAGTATTACAAATACAAAGTATTCCAAACTTTACACGTATTATCTAATTTGATCCTCACAGTGAGAGAGAATTGAGTGTGCTATTCTCAGAGTGGTTATTCAGCTTAAAAAGGCTAGTTTGTTACTTTTTTGTTGATTGAGGAATCTGGGCCAAATTTGGGAGGTAGATTGATAAAGACAGAAAGGGCAATGAACAACTCAGTTACTCCCCTTACCTCACCTGAATTGGTTTGGAAGAAGCTACAACCCAGTCACAGGTGCTTTGGACTGTGGGTCAGAGCCCAGTTCGAAGAGGAGAGGAGGGAGAGCCTGACAGGAGAGTGGGGACAGCTTTGTGTTTGGAATTTATATATATTGTCTGTTTGCTGTCTAGTCAGATGGCACTTCTTAACTGATCACTGAAGGGCTCTCTTTCATGCAGGGAATAAACAACAGCCTCTTTTTTTACTCCTCCCTTCTAATTCCAGGTTTTGTTTATTTATGGGAGTGAGGCACTTGTGTTTATTTTTTAGTGAATCATCATTTTTTTCATTTCACACAGTAGCATTATCCCTGTTTGACAGATGAGGAAATTAAGGCAAGTAGAGGTTAAATGACTTTCCAAAGATTACACAGTTAATTACTATTTGGGGCAGCATTTGAACTCAGGAATCTTCCTGATTCCAACTACAGCAATCTATCCAACAAAAACAGCTAGGTGTCCCAAGGAGTAGAGTGTTAGATCTAGTCAAGAAGTCCTGAGTTCAAATCCAGCCTCCAACACGTACCGATTATGTGACCCTGAGAACACAAACTCTTTTTGCCTCAGTTTCTTCAATAGTAAAAAGTGGATCATAATAGCACTTACCTCATAGGGTTGTTGTGAGGGTAAAATAAAATATTTGTAAAGTGTGTGGCATAATGGTTAACATCTAGTAGGCCAGAATAAATGCTTGTTATCCCCTTCCCTTCCTTGTATCGTTTTGCTGGTTAATGTAAAATACAATGTGTGTTCATATAAAACTTGCATTATATCATTTTCTTTTCTTAAATCTTAGCTAATTTTTCAAATACATATTTTTATTCTACTTTTTTGTTAATTATCAAACTTTTTTCCCTCTTAGCTCCCCTACCAAATGAAAAGAAAGGAGAAAAATACAGAATTCTCATTTAACAATTATAAATTGAACAAAGTAGATCAATAACACAAAGTTGAAGTTTTGAAAAGTGGTAATCCCTGACTTGACTTGTTTTTCCTTTCATAGATTTTCATTTAATAGTTTAATAAAACCTAAATTAAGAATTAAGATTAAATTTTAGTTACTAGAGTAAAAGAATAAATTACAAACAAAATAATAAAGTATATTCAGAACATGAAATTCCTCAATGGTCTACCTGCGTAATTATCAAGCAAAACAAATTCTCCCAATGGCAACATGCAGAAATTTATTTCTTATTCTGAATATTAATCCATCATCTTTCAGTTTTACTTTTGAAAATTATATTTTTTTACAAATTGAAATTAAATCCTTACATGATAACCTATGCAGATTAAATACAGTTTGATTTAGAGAAATATCTGAAGTAATTTCTTTTGTTTTTAAGTTGGATGTAAAATTTTTAAAAGCAATGAGGATATTAAAAAGGGAATTAAATTAACTATTGAGAGTAGGACAATTTAGATTGATAATGAGTGGATGGAACATTGATAATCACCTCTATTGGACTTCCATCAAGAATTATAGCCTATATAAAACATGGTTGGAAGAATTCAAGAACTGAACCCATAAACAGATTATACAAATTATATCACCAGCCCCTTTAATCTTCCTTTTGATGACTCAAATGAAAAGAAAAGTGGTTAAAATGCATTTGTCTTTTATGATTGAAAATTTATAATTCTTAATTATAAAACTTAGTGCACATAATTTACAACTGTTTTATTAGAATCATTATTATTTGTTCCTTTTATTCCATTTTGCCACATTAGTTTGTTGTTTCATAATAAAAGTCATCGCATTTCAGTAGCACTTTTCCAGTTATCGCTTTTCCATGCATCATCACATTTATTCATTAAAGTGCTTACTGAGTATGTGTTTTAAAGATCAAACAAAAACCCTGTGCCAGATCTCCTAGATGCTGAAGACTCAAAGAATAAAATCATAACCATGCTTTTCATGAAATAGAAATATTTACCAACAACGTTGCACAATGCAAGGTGACATATTCACAAATGCAAATTAATAGAGTACAAATTGATGGCAGGAGGCAATGTAGTAAACAGAAGAACAGATTTTTTTAGGTAAAACTAATCAATGTTGGCTTTCAAATACAATTAACAACAATAATTATTTAGATACAACACTCTCCATATAGCATTCTCTTGGGTCAATTGTCTGCCAAGTGTCATTTGGTAAACATTATTGTTTCCAATCCTATTTTCCAAAGGTTTAACACTTTATAGGAGTTGCTGAAGGTTTACTTAAATTCAAATATATTTTTGTGATGGATAAGGTGAGCTCCTTTTTAATCTTAAGAGAAAACTTTACTTCTGTGGTTTAAAAAGCATGCAAACTATATTTTATTTGTAAAATAAGTGATCAGAATAAACCTTAGGTTTCTATTTTAATCTGGATCACTTGTGTTATACTACTAACTGGTGGGGAAATTTAATATTACCACATGCCATTTAGAATTGCTATGACTTAGATACAAAAATATGATCATTTAACAGACTGATTTTTTTTTTTGCTTAACTATACTAAGGAATATTTTCTTTCAAGTCTAAATATACTACAAAATATTCATATTTATCTTCAATTTTAGAACTCATTATACTTGTACTGAAACTACTCAAACACTGGAATTTGATGAAGAATCAAATTAGATGGTAAAAATGAGACCCAATACAAGAAAGTTAACTTTCAAAAAGTAACAATCTCCCTAGTAAAGTAACTTTTTCTTTCCCCGATGATCATTTAATAACTTGACAAGACCTAAATGGTCATATAAATGATCTTAACTTATCTAAAAATCAATATTACCTTTAAGCATCTAGACTAAAAGTATAAATGACATGTAAAAGAGGAGGAACATGCATCGAATGCAAAATTTCTCTTGAAAAGTTATGAGATTATATTTTAAAATATCTTTTAAAATGTGAAAATGATTATTGTTTAATCAGGATTATACCATGGTATACTATATTCATCAATAACATAAGTGAGACAGAAAAATTGAAAACCAAAACCAAAACAAAATATAACTAAAAATATTGACCTCAAAGGAAAGGACCAATTCTAGGAAAGAAAAAAAAATGTGACACCAAACATTTGTGTGTTTGAAAATATTTTCTTTCTTCACTGGCACCTTAAACTAGGTTTAATGAAAAATTTCCTTCAAGGTTATATTTCAAAATGGTCCATATTTTCATTATCTGAAAAATAAATTTCCAAGAATCAAGGAGTATAAATTAAAAGTGTGATATTTGTGGATGTGTGGACAAATTATATGATGAAAGACAAACATTTTTGAAGAACAATTCACTGAAGTTGAAAAGGCCACATAATTGTTTTTTAACATGTCCACAAATTTTGGGGGAAACTTTAAAAGAAGGGAAAATTGTCAAAAGATGGTCAATGAACTTCTCAAAACCTATAAAATCATATACCATTCAATATTCATTTCTCAGAGTCACACTCAGACTTTTCCACAGAAAATGTAAATGAAATTACTTACAAATATAAAGAACATTTTCATCAACAAATCTCCACAAGAGAAAATCAGTACCAGAGCAAATGGAGACCAAGCATATTGACTGACTGCTATTAAATACTGAGGATGAATGTTCCATACACAAAATATAATAGAAAATCATTAGTAGCTATATTTTAGGGAAGTGAATGGGCATGATTTGGGATAACAAAAATGGCACACAAAACAATAAATAGTGATTTCTATAAAAATAATAGGAAATGGACAAATTCTGAAAGAATTTTTGATATCAGCATAAAAAAGAATACTATAAGGTTCTCTAGCTTTTGTCTTTGTTTTTGTGGATGTGACAAGGAAGGCAATGTCTGGTTATTGTTCAGTGTTATTAAGGGAAGGTTAATGGCTAACTAAAAAAGTTAGAGATGATGACAAATTGGTTTCATTAAGAATTTATCTCATTTTCCGGGTTAAGATGGCGGCAGAGTAAGAAGCAGCTCTTAACCTCTCCTGACCGAAACACACAAGACTCCTCAAGGGGACATAAAAACAAGTCCAGACAAACGGAGGAACCCCACAACAGGGCACAGTGTGGAAGGTACCTGGAATCGGGACATTTCCATGCTATAAAGGGGTGAAACAGCTCTCACTAAATCGTGGGCTGAGCAACCACCCCACCCCCTCCACACACACCACCTATAGCACCGAAGCCAGCTAAAAAGAAATAGAGCAACTTTGGGGCACCCATCGAGTCATTGGCAGCTCCAGGGCCTGTTCCTGAGAGCAGCAAGATTTGGGACCCCAAAAAGCTAAAGAACGCACACGAACTCTGAGCGCGGGCACAGAGCGTGGGCGCAGGACTCAGGCGCGGGCAGAGGAGTGGGTGGAGGCAGACACAGCCACAAGCCAAAGCTCAGAAACCCTGAGTGGGGAACCAGTGCAGACGGGTATAGGACTGTGGAAGCAGCGCTCTGAGACATGTAAAGGAACCTCTGGCAGAGGATCAAGCAAGGAGGTCCACCAGGGGGCTTGACCTTGGAAAAAACCAGACCTCAGACCTCAGGAGCCAAAAGACCGCGGACAGACCCTGAGCGCGAGGATAAACCTGAGAAGCTGCTGGGCTAATGATGGCTACCCAGACTCAGGAAGTTCAGAAGAGAAAGATTAACAACAAGAAAAAAAAGTCTTTAACACTTGACAACTTTTACACAGAGAAAATCAGACAACCGAGCAAACAGAGGAGGAGAACAAACAAGCATCCGGACCC
>NC_058133.1:451033872-451047736 GCF_016433145.1 Gracilinanus agilis
AAGTCTTTAACACTTGACAACTTTTACACAGAGAAAATCAGACAACCGAGCAAACAGAGGAGGAGAACAAACAAGCATCCGGACCCACCTCAAATAAGGAAAACTCCTCACAAGCTATGGAAGAGTTCAAAACTGAGATTTTGAGGAAAATGGAAGAGATCTGGCAAGAAAATAGCAGTTTAAAAGGTAGAATCTTGCAACTGGAAAATGAGGCTCAGAAACCAAATGAACTGATAAGCAAATTGAACACCAGAAATGACCAGAGCAAAAAGGAAAACCAGAAGTTTATAGCAAAATACCAGAAGCTTATAGTCGAAAACCAAAAGATCATAGCCGAAAACCGAAAGATTATAGGCGAAAACCAATCCCTAAAGGCTAGAATTGAGCAATTAGAAGCTAATGATCTCTCAAGACAACAAGAACAAATAAAACAAAGACAAAAGACTGAAAAAAATAGAAGGAAACATGAAATATCTCAATGAGAGAGTGATAGACCAAGAAAACTGGTCTAGAAGAGACAATTTGAGAATAATTGGTCTTCCAGAAAAAACAGAAATTAATAGAAACCTGGACTCCATACTAAAAGAAATTATTCAGCAAAATTGCCCTGAAGTCCTACAACAAGAGGGCAATATAGATGTTGAAAGGATCCATAGAACACCCACGACATTCGATCCAGATAAGAAAACGCGCAGGAATATAATTGGCAAATTCAAGAGCTTTCAAGCAAAAGAAAAAATCTTACAAGAAGCCAAAAAGAGACAATTCAAATATCAAGGAACACCAATCAGGATCACACAGGATCTGGCAGCCTCCACACTAAAAGACCATAAGGCTTGGAATACAATATTCAGAAAGGCAAGAGGGCTGGGCCTGCAACCACGGATCAACTACCCATCAAAATTCAAGTCACCATCTCCCCTCATTGACCAGTGGCTCCCTATAACCTCCAGAATCCAATATAAAATATGGCATTTAAGTTTTCCAGTCTCCCATTTGACTCCCTTCTGTCCACTCAGCTAACCAGACAGACAAATGGGCCTGCCTCCTTGTTGCTCCTCACACAACACTTTTACATTTGGCTCTAACTGCAAGATTTCGTACTGCTTGTCCCTCCTGGCCCAGAATGCTCTCCCTCCTCTCCACTATTGCCTGGATTCCCCAGCTTCCTGCAAGACCCAATTCAAACGCCTTCCTTCCCAAGGAGGCCTTTCTCATCATTCCTCCACCTGATAGCTCATTATGCTCTCAGATTCTGGGCAACTACTCTATGAATGAATGGGACAGTCAGGCGGATAGAGCACCCAGCCTGGAGTCAAGAAGAGCTAGGTTCAAATCCAACCTTAGCCACTTCCTTGCTGTGTGAACCTGAGCAAGTCACTTAACCCTGTTGGCCTCAGTTTCTCCACCTGTAAAGTGAATTGGAGAAGGAAATGGTAAACCATTCTAGTATCTTGGCCAAGAAAACTCCAAACGGGGTCACAAAGAGTCAGACACCCCTGAAACAACACAACTCTGTGTATGTCTGGTATACACTTAGCTTTTCACCCGATGCCTCTCCCTTTAAAGGCGAGCCCTTGAACACAGACCCTGCAATCTAATTTGTTGCTAGTTTGTATAGCCCTCTTTGGATTCGAACTGCGAGCTTCCTGAGGGCATGAACTGGCTTCCTTTGGATCTCCACTTCTTAGCACCAGCAAGTCAATATAAATGTTGGTTTGCTGACTGAACCTGAGACCGCCTTCCCTTGAGAACTCCAAATTGAAAGAGGACAAAGGACTTGGCTTTTGCCCTTGATGGTTCCAGCCTCTTCCAGGGAAGAGAAATCACACTTCTGGCAGGTGTGAATTCAGTTGAGTTCACAGGAGACCCCAGAGAGTATTTAAGGCAGGGCTGGAGGAGTTCCCTCATTCTGCCTCTGTGACTTGAGGTGGGAGCCAAGAGGCGCAGGCCCAGAAGCTGCCAGTAGAAGTGCCTCCCACCCCAACCCCAGAGTCTCCACGGAAGATAGCCCAGTGGGGTGCTCACAAGGAAGACCACTGTGAAGGTACAAGGGGGCCAAGAGCCGGGCCAAGGAGGAAGCAGGCAGCAAGGCGCAGTCCGTGATGGAGGGAATGGAGGAGCTGGAAGCCTTAGTCATGGAGGAGATGGAGGAGATGGAAGTCTTATTCATGGAGATGATAGAGGGGATGTTGGAAATGAGAGTGATAATACTGAAAGCAGGGGATGGGGATGGGGATGGGGATGGGGATGGGGATGGGGATGGGGATGGGGATGCAGGTGGTG
Source organism: Gracilinanus agilis (assembly GCF_016433145.1). Taxonomy (NCBI): domain Eukaryota; kingdom Metazoa; phylum Chordata; class Mammalia; order Didelphimorphia; family Didelphidae; genus Gracilinanus; species Gracilinanus agilis. Next base: position 451,036,159 of record NC_058133.1, read on the forward strand.
TCCATGGTGACCTTGACGTTGTCCCTGGCAATGCTGGACACCGAATCAGACCCAGAGGAGTCTAAGGAGGAAGGAGGTGAATTTTTTTTTAATTTTTTTAGAAAAATTTCCCATGGTTCCATGATTCATGTTCTTACTTTCCCCTTCACCACCGCCATCCCCCATGCCGAGGCATTTCCATTGGCTTTAACTTGTCTCATCAATCAAGACCTATTTCCGTATTATTGATAGCTACGTTGGTGTGGTCCTTTCGAGTCTGCATCCCCAGTCAAGCAGTCGTTTTTCTTCTGGGTTTCCTCTCCTGCAGTCAGGAATGGGGTGAATTAAACTGCCTCCGAAAATAAATCGGGGATCTCATCTTGGATAGGGGGGGGGGGGGGGGGGGGCGACGATACCGCGAGAAGGAAGGGAGGGAAGACGGAGAAGGGAGAAGAGCGCTTTGAGATCAAAAGGAGACCCCACGGCCCTGGCATCCGGTGAGAGCGCAAAGGGAGCCCTGCTGGTGGCCAAAGACAGCGCCGCCAACGCGGCCACGCACAGCTTCGGGCCGGGAGACAAGGTGCAAGGGAGCTCCGGGGAGCTCCTCCACCTGCAGGGCCCCAAAGTCTAGATGATGCCCAGGCTGCGGCGCGACGTGCTCCAATTCCCCGCCTGCGAGCTGCGCAGGAACTTTGCTGTCAAGGACCGCGTCAGTGTCACCTCGGGCCGCTTCCGCGGCGCTTCGTGCTGAGGGTGGAGGCCGCCTTCGTCCTCCTCTTCAGCGACCTCAGCAAGCAGGAGCTCCAGGTCCTCCCCAGAGGGGACCCAGCCTCGGCGCTCCACCTGTGCAGCCAGCTGCAGCCTCACACGGTGGGCATCGTCGTAAGCCTCGACGATAACGCAGACACTTGCCGGGTCCTGGACATGCGAGGCAAGCCGCTCCCAGTGCGCAGCCGGGCAGTGGCAGCAGGGAGTTACAGCCCCTGGGCCAGAAGGAGCTTCGCTCCCCGGGCGCTGGTCAAGGTCCTGGAAGGACCTAACTCGAGGCCCGCATCCTCCACCTCTTCTGAGGAGTCGCCTTTCTCCACCCCAGGAAGGTCCTGGAACACCGGGGCCTCTTCATCTGCAAGTCCCGCCACCTCCTTCTCAGCCAGGCCAGCCAGGCCAACGACCTCCCTGAGGGGGTCTTGGTGCCCAGCACCCTCCCCCTCTCAGTCCCAGGTCTCCTGGTGCCCCTGGAGGGCAGCGGGTGCTGGCCAGGGCCAAGACCATGGAATCAAGGATCTGGAGGGTCAGTCTGTGCGCATCTGCCAGGAGCCCTACAAGGGCTACATCGGGAAGGTGAAGGAGGCCACGGAATCCCTTGCCGGGGATATGTACTCCCAATAAGAAGAATAACAAGAACCAGCTCTTAGTTTTATTCGTGCAAAAAGGTTTTAATATCATATAATTTAAAAATATCTGTTTTATTTCCTGCCATGCTCGATTTCTGGGCTGGTCATAGACTTTTCCATCATCCACAAATCTGGCAGGCAAAATATTCTGTGCTTTCCTAATTTCCTTATGAGAATATTCAACCCTTATGTCTGACTAGTGTACCCATTTTGACCTTATCTTGGTATATGGGGGTGAAATGTTGATTTGTGCCTCGTTTCTGCCAGACCACTTCACCATTTTCCCAGCAGTTTTTACTAAACAGTGAGTGCTTGTCTCATTGGTTTTCTTTTATATAATAAATTCAATATTTGATGCTCAGCATATGTCTCCTTGTCTATGATTCTTTGGGGCCTTTTCCTCTGTTTTCTTTTGAGAAGAAGAGGTAGCTTTCTGGAGGAAGGCCAGTGGTTTGACCCCTCAAGCCCCACAACCCCCTGGCACCCGGCTTTCCTGGTTCTCTTCCCTTCAGGTCTACACACTCCACTACAACCCTTAAACACCTAGAACTGCAACACGCCCCCTCCCTCCACCAAGTGCAATAGTTTGGGGGCACACACTCAATTTAGTGGGCAATGCACAGAGCAAGAGCCAGCAGGAAACTGTGAAGGAACCATCAGAAAGATGGGAAGAGCATTGTCCTGAACGTCCAAAAAGAGAAGAGATTGTCCAGGAGGAGACAGATAAAAAGTCTAAGGACATGTGGACAATGGCAATGGAGTCCAAGGAACTTCTAGGCTATTATCCCAACACCAAAGTGTTTTCTAGTACAGGCTAATCTAATGCTTAGGAAGAGCACTGACAGTCCCTTCCCTGGCCCCCGCCACCTCAGGGGCCAACTAGGTTACAAGTCTCCCTTCCCACCAGCTCTGGTAGTCTTAACAGAGTTTGGGGTGTGCTTAGTCTCTCTGCCAATGGTCCTGGACCCCACTAAAATAGCGTTTCCTCAATTTTAAGAGGAAGTCCCCATTTAACCATATTGCTTTTAGATTTTATGAAGAACACTTTACTAATAACATTTTTTTCTGGGTTAGACGTGTATTGTCATGCAAAATGTATTTCCATAGGGTTCATTTTGGTAAGTAAATACTTTTAAAGACTAGAATCCATACCCAAATATACAAGTGAAAAATCGTCTGCTTTCATCTGCATTCCGATTCCAGCGGTTCTTTCTCTGGAGCGGGAGGGCATTCTATAAAGAATACCTTATAAGTATAGTAAGAACAAACATATAAATGTACCTCCCCACACAGCAGATAGAGGCAAAAATCTTTCGCTCACACCACGTCAGTCTATGGGGAGGGGTGGAAGATTTGTTGTTCAGTCCTGTCTGATTCTTCTTGGCATAGATACTGGAGTGGTTTGCCATTTCCCTTCCAAGTGCGTCCCTGTTTTACAGCCAAGGAATTGAGGCAAAATGGAGTTAAGTAACTTGCCCAGGGTCACATGACTTACTAGTGGCTGAGGCCAGATTTAAACTTGGGTCTTCTTCGCTCCAGGACAAGTTCTCTATTCACCACATCACTTAGCTGTCCCTGTACTCTAGTCTGGTTTCTAGATATCATAGTCCCACCAATTCTAAGCCTAATGATCTGGTAGGCTCAGGTCCCAGTGTCCTGGCTTCTCAGAACTTCCCTATTGGGCTGGCAAAAAAACGAAATCCTGAGCTGTCAGGTCATCTTGGCTCGGGTCTACCACCTGTATGTAGGATTGAAAAAGATGAACAAACTAGACCAAAATCCCTTGCCTGTTTCTAGGGTCTAAAGTGGGGGGAGCCTCTCACCAACACAGGTAATGGACCCCGTGTGTGTGAGACAGACAGACATTGACAGGGACAGAAATCGGGCTAGCCTGCTTGTTTTAAAGACTCAGCTTGTTCTGGTTCTGCAGCCACTGGAAAGAGGCCATTCCCACCTATGGCAGGAGAACATTTAATGTCTTCTCAAAAGCCTTCGCTCATCTTGGGTGATCTGGTTGAGGGCAGCAAAGTCCTCATTATAAGTCAAAATTGTAGAAGTAAATTTAATCCTGGTAGAAGTACCTAAGCAATTAGAACCACCCTTCAAAGCAGGAAAGACTATGTCTGGAGATAGGAGCTTCCTCTGAATTGAGGCCTTCCAGCAAAGATTGCATGACCAATAGTCAATAAATATTAAATGCCCCCTATGTGCCAGGCACTGTGCTAACTGCTGGGGATACAGATATGGGGAAAGAGACACAATTCCTACCCTCAAGGAGCTTACAAGTCCACCTATCCTGCCTAGTCATCTCTGTAAATTAGAGGTGAGTTGCTCATCTGCCTTGGTAGAGGGACAATACAGAAGAGGAAGCTGATAAGCAAAATGGGGATAGGGGAGAGGTACCCACCCAAAGGGAGGGCATGGTAGAGAAGTCAGTGAGAGAAGTTCCAAAGCAGAGCAGCCAAGTGAGAAAGAAGGCAATGTCAGAGCTGGGCTCTCTTCTTAAATGGAAGTCTGGAGTTCGAGGTGTTGGTGAGGCTCAGGGTCAAGGCGGATGAGATTTCTAGGATGACATGGTCATCCCACTAATGACCACTTGTGATGGAGATTGTAGAAGGATTCTTTGGTCTATGATGGTCCACGTTGGTCTGCTCTGGTTTCCCATTTCTGAAATTCTGTGTGACTAGTCATGTTTGGGCAAATCTTGACTCTGATCCGTGTCCTCAGGGGATGGCCACATTAGTATTTGCATGGAGTAATAGGTTCAGGAACTGGAGCAATCATGGAAAGTGGATGGTGACTCATCATGGGGCCCTGCTGCCTCCAAGATCAACTCTAACCTCCCTTGGCACTAAAAGTCCTTCTCGACTAGGCTCCAACCTCCCTTTCTAGCTTTACTCATATACTGGCTAAACTGGCATATTTCTGTATCTCACATACAGTATATCATTTCCCATCAATTTGCCTTTGTTCTGGCTGTCCTTCATGCTTGGAATGCCCTCCCTCCTCATTTCTACCTCTTAGAATCCCTATTTTCCCTGAAAGCTCAGTTTCAGACTCCCTACCTTCCTCAGGCAATACAATGAATTGACAAACATTAAAAATAAAAATAAAACTCTTATCCTCTTTCTTAGTATCAATTCTAAAACAGAAATGCAGCAAGGACTAGGAAGTGGGAGTTAAGTAACCTGTACAGGGTCACACAGCTAGGAAGTGTCTGAGGCTGGATTTGAACCCAGGTCCTCCTACCTCCAGGTCTGGTGTTCTATCCATCAACAAGCATTTCTGAAGGGCTTTCCCTATGCTAGGCTCTGCAGGAGGATTCCTTTAACTATTGGTGCCTTCTCCCACATTTGGTACAGAATCATCTGCATCCATATTGTTTCTCTTCATGGGATGTAAGGCGCTTTATCAAAGAATGTCCTTCCTCCATCGTGGCTCCCAGAAGGAAGCCGGGCAGCTGTGGTCTGACCCAGGAATTATCAGCAGCAAGCACGCACAGGTCCGGTTTGGCAATGGCTATGAGCAAACAGAATTTGAAAAGCAGTGCATTAATAATTAAAGCCGGAAAACATTTTTCGAGATCTATGTGGGCCAGTTCTAGTTCTCTGCAAGAATCATTTTTCTCTTTCACCACCTGAAAGCTCACTTGCTGCCAAGATCTAAAATCCACCAAGACTTCACTAGATGTTTTCACGATGCTTCGGTGGGCCCTGAGCTTTTTCTCTCTGCTCTTGTCTACAAGGAGGAAATCCAAAGGAATGGAGCAATGTGAGCCTGGCTGAGGGGAACCTGATAGCACTTAATTGAAAACCTCTTGTAGAGAAACTTCCTCTAAATATGACCTTATTACCTTAAGACAAATGTTTTCTTTTTCTTTCTTACTTTTTTTAACCCTTACCTTCTGTCTTAGAATCAATATTGCATATTGGTTCCAAGGCAGAAAAGCAGTAAAAGTTAGGCAATGGGGATTAAGTGACTCCCCCAATATCACACAACTAGGAAGAATTTGAGGTCAAATTTGAACCCAACACCACCTGGCTCTAGGCTTGGCTCTCAATTCACTGGTCCAACTAGCTGCCCCATTTAGCATAGTGTTTTACACGCAGTAATATCTTTTGTTTTGTTTTGTTTTTTTTTAAGCTTTATTCTCATTCACTCACTCCTCCCTTCTCTCTTTTCTTCCTTTCTTTTTTTAACCCTTACCTTCCATCTTAGAACTGTGAAGTGTGAATCAGACTTTCTTTGTCTAGGATCAACAACTTTTAATCAATCAAAAACTGAAAACACCTCTACTTAACACTTTGTTAGCCAACAAGTAAGAGAATTCACAAGTCACTTACTTAAAGAGTTCACACCCTCAGAAACGTAATCAGCCAGGAACTTGTGAATCCTTTTGATAAGAGTTAACACCTTCAGAGGATGAGGTGTGGATCCAACAGACACTGCCCCCCTGGGAAGTGCTAGATAATTTAGAGGCTGTGATTGGCCCCTTTGAAGAGGGGAAGGGACAAAAAGGACTATAAAAGTTCTGATCGTCTTCTGTTAGAGGCCCTCATTGTCATCTTAGGTACTTGTTTTCAACTGGTGACATGCCTCTTGGGTGAATGAGTAGCTGGTCCTCCTTTCCTGGCTTCTGGAGAGAGATTAGTTTAGGAGAGGCCTTCCCCCATTAGAGGAGGCCACATGGGTGGAACTCCAGGTCCTCTGGTCAAGGGTTAACAAGCCCTGCCAGGCTGAGGCAAGCACCAGAGCAATATTTAGTGTGATAGGCTAGACATCTTTATCCTTTTGTATTTCACTACTTTCACTCTTTCCACCTCTTTGTAAATAAAAGCTACTAAAAGTCATTTTGACTTGGGCTATAATATTTTTGAATTGGCAACAAGATTATTTTAGAATTCTCCCATATTTTAGTCAAACCCTTAATTTATTTCCTTATAGAATCCATAGTAAGTATCAGTTCCAGGGCAGAAGAGTAGTAAGAGCTAGGCAATGGGAGTTAAGTGACTTGCCCAAGGTCACACAGCTAGGAAGCATCTGAGGCCAGATTTGAACCAAGAACCTCCCCCTCTCTGGGCCTGACTCTCTACCCACTGAGCCACCCAGATTTTCCTGGCAAATGTTGTCTTGGAATGAAACAACTACATCTCAATGCAAAGGTTCCTGAATTTTACTTTTTAGTTGTTAAAGCTTGTGGTTTTTTCCACAGTGATTTTCAGCTTTAGTTCTCTTCTCCTACTGACCCTTCCCTTGTAACAAATAAAAAGAATTCAGTCAAACTAACCCACACAATAACCACCGTGTCAAAAAGTGTATGCAGGAGTCCATACCAGTAATCCCCCTCCTCTCCATGGAAAAGGCAGGTGGTGCATTTCCTCATTTCTTCAACAGGCCAGGATTTGTTGGGTTTGATTTACACAGATTTAGAACTGAAATGGACCTTAGAAGCCATGTAGACCAACACCTCCTCTTTACAGGTAAGGAAACAGAGGAAGACAACTGACTCACCCAAAGTCACTCAGGTAGTAAGCAAAAGAAGTAGGGTCTGAATCCAGGTCCTCTCACTCCAGGGGAAGTGAGGTGGTACATAGTGCACAGGACATTTTTCTGAAGCTAGAGTCAGGAGGACTGGAATTCAAATCTAGCCTCAGATATGTACTAGCTGGGTGAACCTGGGCAAGTCCTTTAACCTCTTTGCCTCCATTTCCTCATCTGTAAAATGAGCTGGAGAAGGAAATGGCAAACCACTCTAGTATCTTTGCTAAATTTGGGACCAGCAACTTCAGGTCAGTCTTTTCAAATTCCTATGACTGAAGAATGAATCAAAGGTTGGCAAAAAGGAGTCAAGAAGACCCACCTTCTGTGGTTTCCAGATTCCTTCTGATATGGAAGGACCATGCTGAAGTTTGTAGCAGGGTCTCACCCCAAGAATGGGAGACTCAAATTCTGTTCAGTCCAGAAGTGAGAAAAGAATTTTATTGGAAGAAGTGGTGGGTTTGGGTGGTAGAGTAGCCCAGTGGCTGGTGGGCTAATCAGGGAGCCTTAGGAGTGATGGACAATCTCCTCCCAGGGGCTAGGAGAATAGCCTCTTTGGAGCTTACAGTGGCAGCTCCTCTGTAGAACAGCAGCTTCCTCGGAGGAGTGGCAGCTTCCACGCCCTGTGGATCAGGGTTGGCATATTTATTGGGGTCTGGTTGAGTCGTATCTCCCTTCCCAGACTCAGGTGGAAGGATGTTTTGGAGTTTGTTGCCACAAGGAATAAGGAGAAGACACAAGATTGGGGGCCTCAGGGCGCAGGTTCCATGTTCCTCCATTGTCCACCTTGTCATCATTGGTCAGGGAGAAGTCTTGATGCCCTTCCAGAGTGGGAACGTGGGGAGGGGATACAGTGCATTGGAGGAGCACTAGAGGTACTTGATCATTTCTAAGAACAATATAAACAATTAATAAAACAGAATGGGCGCAAAGCTGATGCCCAGCAAAGAATATTACAGATAATCGAACAATCTAAAATTCATGTTTGGTCAATGCTGAAACTGCAGGTGTTGCAGTTGATGTTTAACTAGTGTTAACTAGTGAGAAATGCCAGATTTCAGAGTAGGGGGGTCCCATCCTTAAAACTAGCCCTTACTGCCTCCAGCCAGCCCACATCACTGCCAGGCATCTTCTGTGTTGGGATGCGGGCAAAACCATCTCTCCCTCGCGCAGAGTGCCACAGGGTTTGCTCTCTTGGTCCCTTCCCTGCCCAGCAATACCAACAACTTGCCCATGGCTAAAGGACTAAGTCCTCATCTCAGCGAACCTGAGCCTGGATCTCCTGCTGCCCCTTTGGGGCCAAGTTTTCCATTTGCTTTGAGGAGCTTCTTGGCTTGTCCTTCATAATGACCAGAGGTACCAGGTGCCGGATTCAGGCATCAAAGCCGAGACATGAATATGCCCAGTCTCTGTGGCTGGAAGTGAGCGAGTTGGGGTTGGCTGCCCCATGGAAGGTGCTTCCTGCAGCTGCATCCTTGGTGGGCACTTCTAGGAAGCCGCTCCAGCTGGAAAGACCCCCAAAGACCCAGCCGTGGCTGGGAGAGCAGAAAGGTGGACTTTGGGGATGAGCCGAGACAGGGCGAATCCAAGGGAATGGAAAATTACTTTTCCGCCATCCCATGAGTCTCTTGGGAGTGTGTTTGGGCTTTTTTTGTTTTTTGTTATAAACTCTTCCCTTCTATCTTAGAATCAGTACTAAGAAGTCTTGGTTCCAAGGCAGAAGAGTGGTAAGGCTTAGATGATGGGGGGGAGGGGGGGATTTGCCCCAGGTCACAGAGCTGAAACGTGTCTGAGGTCAAATTCGAACCCAGGACCTCCTGCTCGGTCCCCTGAACCCCTGACTGTTATGATAGAGGTGAGGGGTTATTTTTTGTGTTTTAATTATTTGTTAGTTTGCCCTTATTATCAGACCTGGCTGTCCCAAGACTAATGAGACAGAGAGTGGAGGAATACAGCAAAGCTTTCTTTAGGGGAAGAGAAGGGAGCAAAGGGGAATGGGAGGCCATAGATGTGGCAGTGGGGGGTGGGGAGCGAAGGGGGACCCCAAAACCAGCAGATGGCTAGGGGTCTTCACCTAGATGGAGAATAGGTTGGTTGTCTGGGATGAAGTAACCTGGGTGGCCTCTGTTGGTCAAAGTTGGGGTACTTGGGCTCAGTTCAGAGGCGTTGGGATTCTCAGTCTCTGGGGGAGGGAAGTTCTTGGGCCTGATGGTCATTGAGGCGGGGGGGGGGGGTCATTTGTCTAGGCCTGACAGCAAAGTCCTGCTATTCTGCCAGGTGCTGCTGGGGCTGGCAGGTAATGGGGAAAGGGGAGAAGTGGAAAGGGAGGCTTTGGTCCCGTGGTCTGTCATTCGTGACCACATGCATGAGGCATATGTTTGAAGCGTTTCTTTTCAGTGATGAAGGAAATAAATAGCATTTCTGTGCCCAATATCTACTACTTATTGTGTCTGACCCTTTGGTTTGCCATTTCCTTCTCCAGCCCACTTGACATTTGAGGAAACCAAGGCAAACTGGGTTAAGTGGCTTGCCCAGGATCATACAGCTAGGCCAGATTTGAAACCAAGAAAAGTTTTCTTGACTTTAGGCCTAGCACTCTAGCCACTGTGCCACCCAGCTGTCCCAACTGGGGACCAGGCTCCCCTAAGATGTAACCTGGGGCTGCCCAAGGATAGTCAGAGCTGAGAGAGACAGAGAGAGAGACAAAGAGACAGAAAGACAGACAGATAAAGAGACAGAGACAGAGAGGGAGGGGAGAGAGAGAGGGAGGGGAGAGAGACACAGAGAAAGAGAGAGGGAGGGGGAGAGAGAAAGCGAGACAGAGACAGAGAGGGAGGGGAGACAGAGAGACAGACAGAGAGACAGAGAGAGGCTCCTCCTGGGCTCCTGCTTTCACCAACCTTCCCCTCCCAATCAAAGAACTTTATCCATTGTCTCATGGAAAGGCTGAGGATGCCAGTGAGACACTCAGCCCCAAGACACATGCTCATTTTCAGGGCCGCGGTCAGTGGTCAGTTAAGACATTTGCCCGCAGCAGCAAGGCTGGGGCAGGAAGCTCCATCTCCTGATCTCTGGGACAGAGCTTATTTATTAACTCATTCCCCTCTCAGAGGCACTAGCTAGGGAAGACCCAAGTGCCAGGGCCTTGTTGGCAAGTGCCCTGCCAAGTTCAGTAATCTGTCCAAGGCCCCAGAAGGACTGAGCCCCCCAGCGAGATTTTTGAACCTAGATCCTCCTCTAGTTCTCAGCCAATCTTATTTCTTCTCCACCTCCCTAAATTCTTCTTCTCCATGATTTTTCTCTGCTTTGGAGGCCCCAGAGAACCAGTGACTAGCTCGGGGGTCTCCCCAAAGAGGACTGCTTGTTAAGAATACCAATTAGGGGCTGACTTAGCCCTGGCATGAGCAAGGGTCATGGTGCCAGTCTACCCCCAGCTTCCATTCTAAAGGAAAATAGAATCCTTCTCTCCCACTGGGGAGACGGGCAGAAAGCCTGCCTCCTCCATCCATTTCCAGTTGGCCCAGGCCATTCCCTGGGAACATCAAAGTCTTTCAAGGAACCAACATAGAACTGAAATCGGGTGAAATTGGCCCAAACCCTGAACGTCAGAGACCTCCAATCCCCTCCCCTGGGATGGTACAAGGGGGTGTCGGATCTCTTCCTGGCATTCCTCTGGCCACAGCTGGAGAGGACAGAGTCCTTCCTGTTGGCCTCCCCTGGGGGACAGACTTCCTTGCTTTGGGGTGGGAGTCATGAAAGAGCATCATCCAACAGAATAGCAAAAAAAGAGGAAAAGGGGTTCCGGGTTAAGATGGCGGCAGAGTAAGAAGCAGCTCTTAACCTCTCCTGACCAAAACACACAAAACTCCTCAAGGGGACATAAAAACAAGTCCAGACAAATGGAGGAACCCCACAACAGGGCACAGTGTGGAAGGTACGTGGACTTGAGGCATTTCCATGCTATAAAGGGGTGAAACAGCTCTCACTAAATCACGGGCTGAGCAACCACCCCACCCCCACCCCCTCCACACACAACACCTATAGCACCGAAGCCAGCTAAAAAGAAATAGAGCAACTTTGGGGCACCCATCGAGTCATTGGCAGCTCTGGGGCCTGTTTCTGAGAGCAGCAAGATTTGGGACCCCAAAAAGCCAAAGAACGCACCTGAAATCTGAGAGCAGGCTTAGAGCGGAGAGCGCGGGAACAGAGCTCAGGCGGGCTCAGAGCTCAGGCTCCCAGGAGGCATGGGTGGAGGCAGACACAGCCACAAGCTAAAGCTCTGAAACCCTGAGTGGGGAACCAGCGTGGACAGGTGTACAACTGTGGAAGCAGCGCCCTGAGACTTGTAAAAAAACCTCCGGCAGAGGATCAAGCAAGGGGATCCACCAGGGGGCTTGACCGCGGACAGACAGTGAGCGCAAGGATAAACCTGAGAAGCTGCTGGACTAATGATGGCTACCCAGTCTCAGGAAGTTCAGAAGAGAAAGATTAACAACAAGAAAAAGAAGTCTTTAACACTTGACAACTTTTACACAGAGAAAATCAGACAACCGAGCAAACAGAGGAGGAGAACAAACAAGCATCCGGACCCTCCTCAAATAAGGAAAACTCCTCACAAGCTATGGAAGAGTTCAAAACTGAGATTTTGAGGAAAATGGAAGAGATCT
>NC_058133.1:451067620-451161932 GCF_016433145.1 Gracilinanus agilis
GAGGAGCATGAATCATGTAACCATGTTAAAAATGAATATTAATAAATGTTTAAAAAAAATTATAATAAACAAGGGCCCTTGGAAAGGCAAATTTAAAGCTAATTGGAAACTAAATAATCTAATTTTTCAAAACTGGTGGGTCAAAGAAGAAATCATAGAAATAATTACAGATTTCATTAAAGAGAATGACAATGAGGAGACATCATATCAAAACCTATGGGATACAGCCAAAGCAGTACTCAGGGGAAAATATATATCTCTGATACCTACAGCAAGAAAATCAAGAGGGAGGATATCAATGAATGGCTTGCAACTTAAAAAAATTAGTAAAAGAACAAATTAAAAATCCCCAGATAAAAACTAAATTGGAGATCCTAAAAATTAAAGGAAAAATTAATAAAATTGAAAGTAAAAGATCTATTGAACTAATAAATAAGACTAGGAGCTGGTACTTTAAAAAAAAACAGATAAAGTACTAATTAATCTAATAAAAAAAAAGATGGATCCTGCTAAGCCATTGTTAATATAGAAGAGGGAGACACAGATGGTAAAAGCCTTTGAAAAAGTGGTATTGAAGATTTCTTTATGGAATTGGACATATTTGGCTTGAAAAGTCCATCTTTTCATCATGAATCTTGAAAGTCAATAGACTAGTAGAAAACAAACACAGAATATAGGTATTAATAATAATAATAGCTATCATTTATAAAGAAATTTTAGGGCTTACAAATCATTTTTATAGATTGAACTTATTCTTACTACAACCCTGGGAGAGGTACTTTTATTATCCCCATTTTATAAGTAAGATAACTGAAATTGAATGCTAAGAGACTTGCCCAGAGTCACACAACTCTGAAGCCAGAGTTCATCTTAGGTCTTCTTGACTTGATTCCAGGGCTAGTGCTCTATCTGCTGTGCTACCTAGCCATTTTGATGTTAAGTAAAATTTTCTAGCAATTAAAGCAATTAAAAAGAGTGGACTGCCTCAAGAAGTAATGTCCTAAGGTGCTTTAAGTAGAGTGGCCTCAGGCTTGAAATTAGGACTGTCCCTCTCCATTCCCCCCCCCACACCCTCTTTTCTCCAACTACTATCTCTGAGGAATAAAAATGATAAATGTCATCCAGTGGCATGGGTCTGAGAGAAGATCCAGGAACCCAGGCAAGATTTATATGATGTTTCAGTAGACTCTTCCTACTGATATGGCCCAATGAAAACACTCAACAGTCTTCATTAAAGTGAATTAATTAGCTATAAATGCAAACTCCTCCTCTCCCCTTACAATTACCATTTTGCCCTGACTTTAATTCAAGTGATACATATTGTTGGTCATCCTTAATTTTTGAGGAGGATGAATGGCATCACAGAATGATGGCCTGACTTGTGAGTGAGTTGGATTTTTGTGAGGCAGAGCTGCATAAAGTTATCAGCCTCACTCTCTCTTCTATAGTCATTAAAGTCCAGTGGTGAGACAAAATCCAGGATGAGTGGCTATGATCTGGAAAGTAATGGATACTTTGGCATCTTCAACTTCTGATCAAGCTCTGAGCACTCTACAGCACCTGCTTTAGCTGCCTCTTCATGGCCACTGGAACAAATTGTTCTCATGTACCTAGACACATTCCTAAACCCATAGTGAAGGCAGATTATGTAGCAAAATACTCTGGGATTCAGTCAAATGATGAATGAGAACACTATAAAATTGTCTTCAGAGACCTGTTTTCAAAATATAAAGAGACGTCTACTAGAGTCCAAGAGGTCATCAGAAAATTTGAGGACTTGAATATAATGATGAGCAGATTGCCAAAATCACTCAGAAAACAGACAGAAAAATGAAAGAATTTAAAAATTCTTTAGAATTTTTAAAAAAAGAATTATTTTATATTGGGGAGGGGATACTGTGAATAGCTAAACAATAAGCTTGCTTACATAAAACACAGACTTTAGAAGGATAATAAAGTTATGAACTGAAATAAATAAGGTTTTTCCCGATACTTATTTAAAAACTCCTTTGGTATGGAAATTGATTTTATATTTACTTACTGCCATATCTTTGGTTGTGTAAGGATGGAATTTGGGAAAGGGGGATGGGACAAAAGGAGCCAGAGAAGGAGTGGCTGACAGTTGGTGACAATTGGTAACAGTTGAGACCAGAGGGAATTCTGGGAATTCTCCAGAGGAAGAAGGAGAGGAGAGGGCATCTGGCAAGGACTGAAAGGAGAAAGGAGGAGATTTCAGCTCAGATCCAGACCTGAGGATCTTTCTTTGGACATTGATAGCCCGATTCCCTGGTCAAAGGCATCCCTTCACTTCTCACCCAGCAAGACTTCAATCATAGAGTCAGCTAAGTTTTTGGACTCAATTTTGGGAGCTATCTCTTGGACTCCTTCTCCCATTACCCAACCTTGCTGAGAGACCCTTTCCGGTCTAACTTACAATTATAGAAAGGATAGAAATAGAAATAGAAACAGAAGAAGAAGGAGAAGAAGCTTGGGAGTGGGAACCCCAAAGGTTCCCTCCTGAGTGAGAGACCCCATAGAAATAGAGAAGAGGGCACCCCAAAATCCCTCTGCCCTTCACCCCTTTTCCCAACCCCTAAATTGGGAATAATAAAAGTCATTCATTAGTCAGATAGCGTTCCTGAGTGCCTGAGACACAATGAGGGGAAGGGAAATCACAGCTTGTTCTGGTTACCTCCATCTTGGAGCCAGACCACTGGCTGTGAAGTTGACTGACCTCGGGGAAGTTTGTGTGAACCCTGCCCTCATTCAGAATCAAATTAGGGTATATCACATACCTCATCTTATAGGGAGGCCTTGCTCCCAACTCCTGTAGGGTGGCACGATCATCCAGGTCACCCAGCTTTGGGGTGATACCCCCTCGAAGTCTCCCAGTGTATATTTGGCAAGAGGAGAGAGCTAGAGAGCCTCACCCTCATAGACTCTCTAGGTCCCCTCTATCATAACATTGGTTAGCTGGCTCTTTTTATTATTACAGTTGTTATTAGGATCAGTTTTTGTCAGCATAATTTCTTTGTATGAGTGCTGAAAGGTCTGTTTCCATTCAGATAAACTCTAATTTCTAATTCAATTTGCACCTTTATTTAAAATGATTTCATTCCCATGTTGAAAATAAATATATAAAAAGAGGTAACGTCAACTATCTCCAATATCCAATGCAAGACTGGACAACTAGTCTTAAAACTTATTTCAGGAAACTACCACACCAATGCAACTACCAACAATTTGGAAATTGGTCTTGATCAAGGACACAGACAAAACTAGTGGAAATGTGCATCGGCCATGGGTGGGGGGAGTGCGGGGGGTGAAGGGGAAAGTAGGAGCATGAATCATGTAACCATGTTAAAAATGAATATTAATAAATGTTTAAATTAAAAAAGTGAAAAAAACTTATTTCAGGATTAGCATAGAGAGGATTCTCATTCATTTACAATTAGAATAAAAGTCTTCTGAGGTCCTTTCTAAAAGTGAATTTCTGCACTTCTATGAAGACTCACCACAATTTTCTAACATGTTAACTATCTAGACTTATGTCATACTATTATATTATTCCCAAGTAAATTCAACTTCTCAGCATATTTTCACCTAAGTTAATTGCCCAGGGGCCTATTTTTTGGAATTCTTATGCTGAATTTGAAGTTCATGACCAATGCTATTTCTTTAAATCAGGATTCTGCATCTCGTAGTCAGTAATGAAGCTTTTTTCTTTTAGAGATGCATTACTTGCCTATATTTTCTTAGGCATTTAGCATGAATTACGTTGACCTAATTATTTGTCTATGGTATATATTTCTCCATTTAATTCTTCCTGCCCTAAGATCTTCAAAAGATATATAACCATTTGTCAATAACCTGCGGTTCTTGCATATGTATGTATAGGTGTACTGCCAAAATCCATAGGATCATAGATTTTAGAGCTAGAAAGAACTCTGTTATGCAATCTCACTTTCTCAATCTATAGATGAGGAAATTGCTCACATAGCTAGTATGCATATAAAATGGAATTCAAGTCTAGGTTTGTTTGGTTTTTTTTATTCCAAGTCTAGCATTCCATCCTGCAGGTGACATTGTCACTCCACAATCCAGTCTTTTTTCTGAGATCCTCTGATTATATGAAAGTAAAGAGAAGCATTCTCTTACTGTCTTTAGGAATAATTTTTTTAAATGGGGAAGTATTTAAGGGCCCATTTTATGTACATTCCCATTTTGGGTTCTTTTATTTATAACCTTATGTCTAAAGTTGTTAAATTCAGTGCCCCTGTTTTCAGTGTCAAGAAATAGATTACATTTGTATTTATTTGAAGCTCTGGTTTGTTTGTCCTTAATTCTAGGAGTCAAAGACCCCTTCTTTTCCATCCTTAAATGTAAGATCTTAGAGAATGTTTGAATTTCCTGAATCCTATACTTGGTTCTTAGTCTGACAGCTAAGAGGCTCAGTGGATAGAAAGTAGATCCTAGAGTCACAATGACCTGAGTACAAATCCAAACTCAAGCACTTATTAACTATATGACACTGGACAAGCCATTTAACCTTGTTTGTCTCTATTTACAAAGAGTTGCAAAAAGAAATGACAAACTACTCCATTATTTTTGAAAACCCCAAACAACTGCAACAACAACATATTTGGTCCTGTGTATAGTTTAGCTTGCTACCATAAGTCAATCTATGTATGAGCAGTAGTGACTAAAGGAAACCATAGCTGAATCCATATATGAGATGTGGTCTATTGAATCAGATGTTCAGCATCATTGCCTGCTCTTATCTTACCATGGGATTTTATTTTCCACAATATTTTATTTACTTCATTGAACAATATTGAATTTTCTTCTGCCTGATCTGAGTCATGAGGCTAAGCCTTCAGCAAGTGCTTCAAATTGTTCTCTCAGTGATTACTTGTGTCTATTTCTGGTACCATTTTAGCTGTGAGGCAATGCTTCAGTTATATGTGTTTTCTTTCTTTTTTTTTCATTTTTGGCAGTAGGGTTATGTCTCTCTGAAATGGAGAAGTTTAAAATCCTTTCAGGCATTTCACTCTGTTTTACTCCTTGTTTCTAATGTATTAGGCCAGATTTCTCAATAGTCTACAAATTATAGAATGTGGTTTCAAAGATAAGTTTCAAATCAGAACCAAGGAATATTTTTGACTTTGTTGTGAAGATATTGGGAAACAATGTTCTTTTAGTCACATCAAAAGAAAAGAGGAAGAGTATGTCTCATTGCTTTCTCCTTCCTTAAGATTTAAACTTTATTTCTTTTATTTGTATGTGTGTGTACGTGTGCATGTGTGTGTATGTATGTGTGTGTGTGTGCATACTTATGGTTTTATAGAGAACTACTATGGTAGAGTGGATTTACATCTTGTCTTAGTCAAATAAAGTCCTGGGTTTACCCTCACTCTCACTGAACACACACATATCTAATTTTTTGTCAGATCTTGTGGTTTCTACCTTTACAACATCTCTTCTTTATGTCCCCCTGTGTCTTCTCATATAGTCACTATATTAATTCAGGTCATGCTGGTTCAGGCTTTTACTACCCCTTACCTAGTATGAAGATTTTCTAAATATCCATAGATTAGGATTTTTTAAAAAGCAATTATAGGGAAATATATTGCCAGCGACCTGGACCAGGAAAGCATGTGTTCCAGAGAAAATGCTTCAAGGACCATCATGATTCCCAACAGACTGATAAAAATGAGAGCAATAGAAGAGGCCCTCAGAAGTCAGCTACTACATTAAAAGACTCTGAGTAAGTCTTTGGATATAATGAACTGAACCCTGGGGATTGAGTCATCCATCCTCTTTAGTCCTCCCCATAAGCCAATATTTTATTTTGATTATAAAATCCTAATGCCAAAAAGAGGGGAATGCCCCAAAACTGCTCCCTGTGGAGGCATCTATCAATCCTTTTTAATATGATTTAATATTTATTAATTTAATATCAAGAAATACCCAAATATAGCTAGACCCTCCATGAAATGTTATACCTTTATGTATCCTGGTGAGACAATCTTGAAATGTATAGATATTATATATGGAATGATCCACAGGGAAGACTAATATTTCTCCTAACAAATAAGAGGAGGTATTGTAAATTTTAACACTCATCTGTTCTCCTTTTTAGCACCCCAAGATTAACTTTGGATTTTAAAGAAAGGATCTTACTTCTAAGCCTCTTGACCATATCTCTTTGAGGTGACAGGTACAGTGCTCCCTGCAATGCTGGTAGATGCTGTATTACTGTTGTGCAGCCATTCTAAAGATGGCATGGTGACTTGGCACCCAGAAGACCTTCCTCTTATCTAGCCTGAGGTCAGAGTGAGCTGACTTGGAGGGGCTCAGGAAAGGGATGTCATGAAAAGTAGAAATTGGAGTAGGGGAGAGAAGTCAGGGCTTTCTGCTTCAGAACCATGGAGAGAGTAAGTGGCTAAGAGAGCTGGTGAGCCCTTTGAGGGGAGGGCAGCTCAGGGGGAGGCATCTAGAAGATTGCCAGTGCAGGTGACCTGGATCAGGGCTGGAGAGGGAAGCACCGGTGCACCCAAGGTCTGGCTGTGGTGCTGGGAGGAGGATGCTAAGGGAATAGTCAACCGTATGTTGGCGGTGTCTTTTCTTTTTCTGACCCACTTTTTATTATTCAATAAATAATTATAAATTAAGATCCAATCTCTAGAGATATTAATCTTAATACAAGAATATTGTAGTAGTTTTCTAATTGATCTTTTAAGCTTCAAGGCTCGCTCTCTCTCCTCCAACCTATTGTAGGAGAAAGATTTTGCATGGAGATGGAAATAGAATGTTCAGGGAAAGGTGAGATTTCAGTCCCCAGACAGGAATTCGAGCTCCTTCCAGTACAGGGTTCAGGAAAGGATTTCCTCCCCCACCAGACCTTTCTTCCCAGAAGTCTTTGCTCCCTCAACCTCCCAACTGCCTTGGCTGCCAGTCTTGTCACATTCCAACATTCTATTTCCATTTTTGTGCAAAATCTTTCTCCTACACTATACTTCACACAACTCTCAAAGTGACTTTTCTAAAATGTAAGTCTGACCATGTCACTTAAACTTTAGTATCTGGCTCTCTATTACTTACAAGAACAAATATAAACTGCTCTGCTTGATATCTAAAGCACTTCACTATCTTTCCATTTCTCTTTAAATATGATTCTTCTCCAAGTACTCTATGGTCCAGTTACACTAGCCTGCTTGCTGTTCTCAAAAAAAAAAAAAAAAATTCTTCTGACGTTGATACTTCATACTAGCAGACCCTCATGTTTTTAATGCTCTCCTGCTTCATTACTAACTCAGTAATGTATGGAGTGAAAATTAATATATTATTTTCAATGCATTTTTGGTTAGAAATAATAACAATATTAGATCAATATTTCTGAAACAAGAAGAAATTAGGTTTAAATCATTAACTTAATTAGATACGGCTTCTCTCTCCCTTTACCCTTCCCCTTCCTAGTTTCTCAGAAATATTGTTAATTGATACTTTTTTTGCACAGGGGGAGGGTATTGTATTAGTTTCCTATAAATTGGGAATTTATTTGTATATCTTTGGGTCTCTGACTTAAGCACAATATCCCCATTAAGAGATCAACAATAAAGCCACATCTGCATACATCTTACCTGGCCTCTCTTATTATTTGGGTGATTAAAGGGCATGCATCTTGCTATATCAACCTCCCCTGCCAAAATTCCCACTCCAGAGAGCAGTCTTGGCTCCCTTCAAGATCAGCTCAAATCCTACATTCTTTTCCAATCCTCTCCCAATCCCTACCCAGCCCCCCAATATTTGCCTTCTCTCTGAGAATTTACTTTTCATAAAATCTGTATATGTGTTATATGTATATGGTTATCTTCATGTTGTCTCCTCCATCAGAATATCAGCTACTCAGGGCAAGAGCAATGTTTTTGCTTTCCTTTTGGATCCCCAGGCCTTTGTTCAAGGACTGACATATAGTAAGTGCTTAATAAGTGTTTGCTGATCTATTGGAATCTAGTCATATCTTTGGACCCTTTTAACTGTATGTCTATAAATTCACTTAATCCTTTAAAGATCCAGTCAAATGCTAAGACTATATAGACCACTGAGAGATAGCCAGATGGAGCAGTTGATAAAACTCTGGATTTGGGATCAGGAAGACCTGATTTCACACCTAAACTCAATTACTTAACAGCTGGGTGACCCTAGGCAAATCACTTAACCTCAGTTTGCCTTTTTCCTCATCTATAAAATGGGGATAATAATAACACCTGTCTCACAGATTTGTTTCAAGGGTAAAATGAGATTAAAATTCATAAAGAGCTTATAAAACTTAAAAATGCTATATACATTCTAGAAGATACTGCTGCTCTTACTGTTGCTGCTGCTGCTCCTATTACTATTACTATTACTACCACCATTACCACCACTACTATCACTACTTCCATTACTATTAAAAAATGCATAGGAGTTATTGATCTGTTTCAATCTAGACAGTTTCCATATTGCACACTGATAAAGTCACTACCTCTTCCCTGAAATGGTGTCATTTTCAATGTAGTTTTGATTTCTCAAAAGTACCCACCTTCTGAATACCAAATACACGAATACCAGATTTTCAATTTGCCAAAAGTTTAATCAAACATCTATTGTTGAACTAAACTCACATAAAAAAAAAAAGAATTGAAAATTCCTGAACGTGTACAATAAATCATTATTTACTGACTAAGAATACAAACGAACACATTGCATCCAGAACTAAATAAAATGACAGAGCACCCAACAAATTGCAGAGCATTTTTAATGACACCACACTGCTCCCAGAAATAAAGTAGTCTTTTGTAATGTTATATAAAAAGGAAGCAAAGTGTGAGAACTTACTATAAATTGTACCCCCTTGTTCCATTTGAAAATCCATTCTTGGTTTATATCAGGCCCGCCGTTTGACTGGTCAGGCAGGCATACGTACCCTGGCTCAGTGTAAGAGGCCGTCCCTACGTGTTGAATGACTCCTGGCTCAGGAAAACTTGGTTCTGACCAAGACTGAGGTCAAGTCTGTCCCACGTGAAGAAGTGAAGTCATTGGCCTTATAAGGAAGGAACTGAGTACTCGAATTTTCAAGCTGGAAACTGTGTGTTTTGAAGTGTTGTGGCTGGGGGAACTGCATCCCCCAGGGTGCCCCAGAGGTCCCGCCCCCTTACTTCCTCGCATGGGATTGGTCTTGAATGGACCAATCCCGTGCTAGGACAAGACCACGCCCCCTTACTTCTGGACTCGGGATTGGTTTCCATCCTGTTCCTAGAAGAGAATTTTGAATCTGAGAAGATTCAGGGTTTAGCTGGGCAGTTAATGTCAGCCTAGGGAACTCCTGTGTGGTTTTTTTTTTTTTTCCCATTAAATAAAGTTTTTTTCTTTTAGCATCCTCAAAGTCTTGTGAGCAAAGTAGGGTATCTATCATGGCAAGCAGTTAGGAATTAAGGTAGCCAGGTGATCATGTGATCGCTCTCTCTCTAACCTTGACTAAAAAATAATTATAAATTATTTTACAGTCTCCAGAAAATTTTAATCATTACACAAGCTAATTTTATAAGGCCTTTTCTTGATGAATGCCTGCTGATTCTTTACAACCATTCCTTCACTTTCTAGATGTTCCCCAATCATTTCTTTTTCTTTCTCTTTTATTACTATGAACTTAATAAACATTAACAAACATAAACCTTTCCACATTCAAAGTTCAGAAAAAAAAATTACATGTGAAAATATGAATCTCCATTACATACGGCTTTTAAAACACATACATTTCAAATTTAAGTGGTAGTTCCAATACTGCTTTGCTTGTCTAGGTCCCTTACTGCCTTTTCTTTTACTCTATTTGTATTTTTAAATGATTTATAAATGTTCTTTTCTTTCTTTTTTTGATATGTTTATCACTAACCCTACTTCTTTTCAAAACTCTCCTATTCAACAAAAAATAATAAACATTTTTTTTCAAAACAATTCCCTCTTTTTACTCCCTTCCCCTCTCCTAGAAGGCAAACTTGTATATAAATAGTACATATATTATCTTATAATACGTATTTTCTCTCTCGTGTAACCAATCATTTCTTTTAAAGTCTATTCCATAATTTGCCCAGATCTCAAAATTAAGTTCACTATCCTATAGTTTGCCAATTTTATTTATTCTTTGTATTTGAAAATCAGAGTTACAGTTACATTTCATGAATATTTCTGTAATCTTTCTAATATTACTGAATGAATGATTACCATTTATTTACTAGAAAGAAAGGAGAGCATTTGTCCAGAAAGAAAATGAGCTTTTTAGGGAAATGGTGGGAGAAAAAGTATAAAAGATATAATAGGACTACATTACTAAGGCCCCTCCAGGTGGAGGCAGAGTGCTTTGGATCTGACATCCCATCAAATAAGTATTGAAACTAGACTGTAAAATTTAATCCAAACATTTTTGTCACTTTCCCCCCAACTGCCCCTTAATCTTTTCCTCCCATAGAGACAGTTAGCTAAGATAATGTATGGAATGCCAGGTCCTAGAGTCAGGAAGACTCCTCTTCCTGAGTTCAAATCCACCCTCAGACACTTACTAGCTTCATGATCCCAGGCTAGTCACTTAGCCCTATTTGTCTTAGTTTCCTCATCCAGAAAATGAGCTAGAGAAAGCAATGGCAAATCATTCTAGCATCTTGGTGAAGAAAACCTCAAACAGGATCAAGAAGAGTCAAACACAACTGGAAAATGACTGAATCCTAAACAGTGCCTAGTCCAGTATCCTAGAAAGTGTAAGCATGAAGAAATTTTTTGTTAGTAGAGTTTGTTTTTTTTTTAAGGCATGGAAGTGATATGGTGAAAATGGTATTTAATCATCACAGTCCAGGAAGGGCACCGATAAACTACTATATCGAAGGAAGGCCACCAGGATAGTGAAGAACTTCAAGATGATGCCGTATGAAGACTGGTCGAAAGAATTTAGAAATTTTAACCTGGAGAAGAAAAGGTTTAGAAGGAATATAATAATCTGCAAATAGTCGGAAATATGCCATGGAAAGGGGAATTAGAATTGTTCAACTTGATTGCAGCAAGAATAACTAACTGGTCTCTTACCTCAAAAAAATTTTAATCTAATGAAGAAGATATTAGCTATGAAAGAAGGGTATATTTTTATAAGATAGTATAAATTATATGGTGCAAACTACATAGGACTACAGGATTTGCACTTGATTTACAGAAAATCTTCCTAACAATTAGAGTTATCCAAATATGGAGCATACTTCCTCAGAAGCCAATGGATTCAGGGCAGGTAAGTATCACACTGGATAGAGCAGCATCCCTGGAGTCTAGAGACTCAAACACTTCCTGGCTGTGGTACCCTAGGCAAGTCACTTAGCCTCAATTGACTAGTCCTTACTGTTCTTCAACCTTGGAACTGATACTTAGTCTTAATTCTAAGACAAAAAATAAAGGTCTTTAAAAATTGTTCACTGGCATCTTTAAGTAGAGGCTGGATGTTTCGTTATCATATGTTATAGTAGGTACCCTTCTTTAAGTGCAGGTTGAGTTTAGATAACTTTTGGACAAACCTTCCAACAGAGACTTTGTGAGTGAAACTTAAATCTTAACAGCAGTTCATAGGGGAAGACAAGAGTCAGAAAAGCCAGATATGGGGCTATTACAGCAATCCAAGCATGAAGTGGTAAGAGTCTATACTACAATGGAGGTCCTGGAAAGGAAAAAGGAAAAGTCAATCCCATTAACAGTAGACAAATCTACATAAAAAACTGAAATGATGTGATGCACATGTGTAGACTATATGATGGATTTTAGATCATTCCAGATATAAATAGGCATTTTTCACTCAAGTATTTAAATCCAAAATTTTTAAGTGAGAATACATATGAGACAGAAACAGCAGCTTTTCCCAGGTATATATTAGGACCAACAGAGAACCTGGGTTGTTTGTCCTCATTTTCTAGCCTATTGCTAAACCTACCTAATGGCTTTTATTTCTTATTACTGTTTCTCTGAAATGAATTCTTCTTACTGCTTGCCTCCAAGCATCCTGCATGCTCTTATTATCACCAAAGAGCATTTATTTCCACCAAAAGAAAAAGATGCTCTAACAAAACCTGAGCTAGGCTTACTAGATACAGTTATCAATGTACCAGCTGTTCAAACAGTTAAAATATCTGGGGGTAGAAGGAAGCTGACTTTCTTTTCCTTTATGGCAAATGTAGAAACTTGAGAAAATTTTTGCTTGCTTGTTTAGTTTTGAATTTTAGCATTTTTTACTGGGACTTCTGCTGACAAATAGGGTAAGCTGCTATTGCTGATGCTATAAAAGCTTAATTTTTGTTATGTCTGACTTTCTTTTTCTTTGTTGTTAATAAAATAAATGTAATATGTTGCATCTTTTTATGGAGATACATTTTCTAAATTCTTGAATTAGTTTATAAGCCAGAGCCTAATAAATGGGGCTTAAATTTAAGAGAAATTTATGTGAACGAATGTTAGAATTTATAAAAAGAAACTAAAGACTGTTCTGTCTGTTTATTTTCCCTGCTCTATTCCCTGACTTTCCTAATGCTTCCTTAAGCTCCTAAACTTCATCTGAACTTTTGTTAATTAGTTCCTTGATGACAACTTGTAGACTTCCATAGTTTTAATAGTTTAGGGGAACAAAGCTGAGGATTTCTAACCTCATTTACATAACCCAGAAGGGCCTTTACTGATAAGTCTTATATAATGACTTATAACAGTACACAATGGTAACCTATCACTAGGACTGGCTCCAGCTGCTTTCATTGAATGAAGTTTCTAGAATGGCTTCAACACCTTCTGTTCTAATACATTTTTGCTAATGATTTATTTTTTTTATTTTTCTGTTCATTTCGCCTACAGATGGACCTTTTGCACAGAAGCTACCAGTTGTCGTAGATTTCCAATGACCAGAGGCTTAAGGAGTTTATGCAGTTTGCCCTTAGTCAACTGTAACAGTGTGAGGAGAATCACCAACAGTGCAGCAAAATTCCTAATCTAGACTATACCAGTGAAGAAGGAAATGGCAAACCACTATCTTTGCCAAGAAAATCTCAAATTTCGGTCATGAAGAGTTGGACAGGATTAAAAATGACTGAACAGCAACAAAATTCTATGTCATTATGCTCCATACTTGTCCACAAAACCTATGAAAAGAGTGTGATGTTTGAAGGAATATTTTATTTGGATATCAAAGACCTAGATTTGAATTCTAGCCCTGTCACTTATTCTTTGTGTGACAAGACAACATGATCTCTAAAGACCTCTAGAAGCACCATGGTATGATGGAAATAATAGGAACTTTGTAAGCATGGAAACTACATTCAAATTCTGCCCTTATCTCTTATTAAATGGGTTATCTTCATCAAATTACTTAACCTCTTTGGGCCTTAATCTTCTTATCTACAAAATAAGTAAGTTAGAATAGATGACCTCTCAGGTCCCACAAAGGTCTAATCTAGATCTCATGACTTTAGTTTCCTTAGCAAAAATATGAGAGTGTAGATTAAATTCAAGAGTCACTAAAATATCATTCAGATTACAATTCCATATTTAAGTACCTACTATGTTAAATCAGCATATTTATCACATGTATGCATAGATTTTTAACAGTGTGGATGTTCCTACTAATGTTATACATCATAGCCTATGCATGCTTCTCCATCCTACAAGATACCCAATTATGCCATCTCAGAAATTCAACATGAAGGAACCACCAAGTATTTGGGGAGATTTTTTTTTTAATTCAAGTTTACTGTTTTCAGTTCTGAATTCTTTCCATCTTGCCTTCCCTCCCCCATCCATTAAGAAGTCAATAAAAACAAAACTGATTAAAATATGCATAATCATGCAAAACAAATTGTTGAAAGAGAAAGAGAAAGAGTCAGAGAGAGAAAGGGAGAAAGAGAGGGAGAGGGAAAAGAAAATATGCCTTGATTTGAACTATGAGTCCATAAAGCCTCTATCTGGAATTGGATAGCATATTTCAACATGAGTCCTATAGAATTGTGGTTGGTCATTGTGTTGATCATAGTTACTAAGATTTGTAGCATTCAGATTCTCATTTGTTATTCTTCACTTTTGCCCATCTTTTCTTAACAACATTTTTGATGCTATATTATTTATGCCACCTGGTTGATAAAAGAGGTTGTTGGTTATAGACTTATTTATATCCACCAGATACATTTCTATGCTTCCACTAGTCTTGGAATGACCCAAAATTTTGAAGCTGGAGATGAGTGTTATATAATTTATTGCCAGGTACCATCATTGGAAGGATGCTCATGTCAAAAATATGGATTTTTGTTTCAGGGAGAGGTTCAGGGAAATACAGAGCAATGTATAATTTCCCAAATGAAATCTAGGTCATTCTTTTCCTACTGCCATTCAATCAATAAGTATTTATTTATTGAGTGCTGACTATGTCCCATGTACTATGATAAGTACTACGAATACCAAAAGAGACAAAATATAGTCCCCACATCAGGGAGCTCACAAACTAATGGAGGAGACAAATGAACACATTTGTATAAACAAGCTATGTACACAGGCATAAATAGGTAGGAAATAATTAACAAAGAGAAGAAACTAGAATTTAAAAGGATTGGAAAAGGCTTCCCATAGAAGGTAGGATTTCAGGTGAGATTGTAGGAATCCAGGGAAGCTGAAATAGAGGTAAGGAAGGAGAGCTTTTTAGGAATGGAGGACAGTCAGAGAAAATGTCCAGAACAAAGAGATAGAATACTTTGTTTGCAGTATATCAAAGAGGCCAGTGTCACTAAATTGAAAAACATGTAGAGGAGATTAAGGTGTAAGAAGCCTGGAAAGAGGAAAGAGGTTTCAACACCAAAAGAAGACTTTGCTGAAGAGGTGATAGGAAGCCACTGTTATTTATTGAGTGGGATAGGGGAGCAAATAGCAATATGGTTAGATCTGTACTTTAGGAAAATTACTTTGGTAGCTGAATGGTAGATAGATTAAAATGGGGAGAGATGAGGAAGGTAGACCCACCAGTAGACTCTTGCAAAAGTTTAATCATGAGATGATGAGGGCCTCTACCAGGGTAGTGGCAGAATCAGAGGAGAGAAGGATGTCATTATAGGACACAAGTTTCTGATAGATTTTTCCCCATACGCAACCCTAGCACACCTTTCTTCAGTCCCAAAATCTCTAAGTGACTTCCTTGGTGAAGCTTCTTCCTGTGAGAATTTAACACTAGCTTGAACCTCTTTTTTAAATTTTCTTTATTTTTTTTAGAATATTTTTCCATAGTTACATGATTCATGTTGTCTCTCTCCCCTCTACCCTTCCCACTCTGGGAATACATATTATATATTCCCACTCTGGGTTATACATGTATTATTATTTTTTTTTTTTTATTTTAAACCCTTAACTTCTGTGTATTGACTTATAGGTGGAAGAGTGGTAAGGGTAGGCAATGGGGGTCAAGTGACTTGCCCAGGGTCACACAGCTGGGAAGTGTCTGAGGCCGGATTTGAACCTAGGACCTCCCATCTCTAGGCCTGGCTCTCAATCCACTGAGCTACCCAGCTTCCCCCTATACATGTATTATTACTCAATATTTATTCCCATAATATTCATTTTTGTTATAGAGTAATCTTTTAAAACCAAAACCCTAAATATATATACTCATATAAATAATATACCCATATAAACAAGTAATAAATCATGTTTTTCTTCATTTCTACTCCCACAGTTCTTTCTCTAGATGTGGATAGCATTCTTACTCATAAATTCCTCAGGATTATCCTGGATCATTGCATTGCTATTAGTAGCAAAGTCAAAAACATTTGATTATCCCACAATGTTTCAGTTACTGGATACAATGTTCTCCTGGTTCTGCTCATTTCATTCCTCATCAATCATGGAGGTCTTCCAAGATTTTATAGAAATAAAGCAGTTCATCATTCCTTATAGCATAATAGTATTCTATCACCATCATATACCACAATTTGCTCAGCATTCCCCAATTGAGGTACAACCCCTCATTTTCCAATTTTTTGCCTCCATAAAAAGTGCAACTATAAATATTTTTGTACAAACAATGCCATCTCTATTTTTAAAAATCCCTTATCTCTTTTATCTACTTCAAACCCAGTAGTGGGTAGCTGGATCAAAGGGCATACAATCTTTTAAAACTCTTTGGCCATAATTCCCAATCGCTTTCCAGAAAGGTTGGATCAATTAACAACCCCTCTAGCAGTGTATTAGTGTGCCAATTTTGTCACATCACCTCTAAAATGTATTATTTTCCTTCACTATCATATTGGCCAGTCTGCTAATTGTTAGGTGGTATCTCAGAGTTATTTTGATTTTCATTTCTCTAATCAGGAGGGATTTAGAACACTTTTTCATGTGATTATTGATAGTTTTGATTTCTTCATCTGAAAACTGCCTATTCATATCCCTTTACTATTTGTCAATTGAGGAATGGCATGATTTCCTGTATATTTGACTTAGTCCCTTATATATTTGAGAAATTAGAACTTTGTCAGAGAATTTTGTTATAAAATTTTTTCCTAGTTTGTTGCTTCCCTTCTAATTTTTGTTGCATTGGCCTTGTATATAATAATATATTTATATGTATATTATACATAATTATATAATATAAAAAAACCTTATTAATTTAATATAATCAAAATTATTCATTTTATATTTTGCAATGTTCTCTATCTCTTGTTTGGTCTTAAAGTCTTCTCTTTCCCTTAGATCTGACAGGTATACCTTTTTTTTTGACAAGTATACTTTTCTATGTTCACCTAATTTACTTATAATTTCACTCTTTATATTTGTCATTTACCTATTTTAAATTCCTCTTGATATAGGGTGTGAGATATTGATCTAAACCTAATTTTCCCCATATAGTTTTCCAATTTTCCTAGCAGTTTTTGTCAGATAGTGAGATCTTGTCCCCAAAGCTGGAATCTTTGGGTTTTGAACCTTGTTTTCTTTTCTTGGTACCCTAAGATCAACCTTGTATTTTAAAGAGGAAAGTTTCATATCGGGTTTGAAAATAACCCATTCTCTGAGGTTTCAATTCAATCCCACACTTTGATAGAATTAGGAACAAAGCTTGGAATTTATTTGTATAAGGAGGATGCATGCGCCCTCTGGGAAGATGCCAGAAACCTCATGGTTCCTTGGCACCTGGAAAACCTTCACCTCTTGTCCCAGATGAATTCTGGTGTCTGGAACACCAGCTTCTGGTGCAGACTAAGGTCAGAGTGCAACTCAAAAAGTGATGCCACAAACAGCTTAAGAGAGATTTTGGCCAAGTAAGTGTAATGATGTAAATTGAATCTGTTATCTGTTGGGCCAGTTTGTTACTGATCTCGAGTAAATAGTTGGTGTTGGTTGAGATTCAGTTACAGCAGTTGAGATTTGATAAATGGAGACTGATGGGGGACAGCTTATAACAACAACAAAAAACCTATTTTAATATGTTACTGAAAGGATCAGGGAAAGGAACAAAAGGATAAATATAGGATTGAGGATATATTCCCTAATCTAAGAAAACTGAACTATATCCCAGTACTCAATCTGTCTTGCAGAGATTTCTTAAGCCTGATTTAAACTCCTTAACTGACTAATTACCCAATATCTAATCTTACTAAACTATACTAACTAATTATCTTCTTATAAATATTAGAAATCCACTGTCTCCTTTTACTTTCTCCAGCTAGAGATCAATCCAGTCACTGCCAGGCTCCCAGCAGCCAGCACTCTCCAGGCCTTGCTTTGGGCCTACTTTTCTCTGTAGTGACACAGAAAAAATTCAGCCAGGCTCTCCTCACAGTTGGTCTCCCCCACAAACTTTCCCCAAATATCTAAGCGTCTTCCAAAAACAACTGTCACCAGCTCTTCTGGGGTTTTCCAGAGGAAAGATCCAACCATCCACCATCAGAGCAGCCAACCTCCAAGAATGTCTGTTATTTTCCAACAGATCCTAAGGCTTCTGGGAATTCCTTTAAGGAACCTCCATGAAGATTCTAGCTGAGCCTCTTAAGGTAACCCCTTCAGTCTTCTTTCTCTATTCCTACTTACCCAGAATCTCTAATTAGTCCATGTCATTAATTAACTTTTAATTAACTATCATACATGACATTCTTTTTGGATTTCAGAGTGAGATGGCATTAGCAAAGACAGTTTCAGAACTCAATAGAGGTTTGGTAAGGGAATGGTCAGCCACATGTGACAAGAGGCCTTTTCTCTCTCTCCTACTTTTTCAATTAATTTAATAAATAATTATAAATTAAGATACAGTCTTCATGGATTTTTCACCTTAATTTTTCCCTTTTAAAACCTGATTGGCCTCAATTTCTTTGACATCTCCTTCTTATCTAGGATCAATAAAAAGCCCAAGCTATGTAGACTCTGGGCCTCTCGGACATGGTAGGTGCCCCAAACCATAAAGGTTGCTATACCTGACTGTTATAATTAAAAATGATAATGGTCGAGATCAAAAGGGAGAATAGTATTTTAATAAAAGCCATGCTGATAGAGATAAACTGACCACGCGCCTGTAAGAAAAATCTATTCCAACCTCACCTCAGCCATTTACCTTCCTCTCTCCTCCAGCTCAGGTCACTAAAGAGGAAGTTCCAAGTCACTATCCCCTACTTAAAACAGTCCCTTACCTTTAATACGTCATCCAAAACAGGAAACCCATGAAAATCGTTGGACCACGGGAAATGTAGTTTTAAGGACCCCCACAGGTCCACAGAAGTTTGTCAAACACTACCTATCCAAGTAATTCTAATAAACTTTTTAAATTTAAGGCCAGTATCATTATTTTAATTCTTATGTGGGGAAGGGTTGTGAATTGGAGAGGTATTAATCAAAGGAAATTGGATATCTGAGGAGGAATACAGTAGAAAGAAAGGAAGAGGAGGGCAAACAATGAGGAGGAACAGAGTAGATGGAAAAGTAGAGCTAGTAACTATGATATTGAGTGTAATGGGATAAATTCACCTATTGGAAGAAAATGGAGAGTAGACACCATAAAATCGAGGACCATTACAAATATCAAATGTGTTGTCTATAAGAAACACATTGAAAATGAGAGGCACACATAGAGTGAAGGTGAGGGGCTGTAGTAGAAAATATCATGCCTCAGTTGATCCAGAGAAGAAAGGGTTAGCAGTCATGATCTCTGACAAAGTTGAGCCTAAAATAGATATAATTGAATGAGATGATCAGGGTAACCATATTATGTTGGGCAGAGGACTATGGATAATGAAGCATTATCAGTATTGGATCTGTATGGACCAAGTATTACAGCATCCAGATTTTTAAAGAAAAAGCAAAATGAGATACATTTGAAAATAGATAACAAAATAAAAGCAGAAGACTTAATTTCCCTCTTACAGAATTAGACAAATCTAACCAAAGATAAATAGGAACGTTAAACATAATAAATATGTAATATTCAATAAGTTAAATATGATAGATATCTATAGAGCCCCCACATACTTGCATGAGGTTAGTAGTAGATTAAACCTGACCATAAACCTAATCCAAACACAATTACTGGTGGGATAACAATGGTTTTCAGAGCATAAATATTCTGTAAAAATTTTACCTTAATATTCATCACAATATGGAAATAACCCTGCATTCCTGAGGATTTTGGCATTGAAAACAATTTCTTTTAATATGATGTCCAAGGTCCCTTCTTATTTGTGGCTTTCAGGTAGTCCAATAATTCTTAAATTATATAATTTAATTAAGTTAAATAATTAAGTTAAATAATAAATTATCTCTCCTCAATCTATTTTCTAGGTCAGTTCTTTTTTCAATAAGATTTTTTTAATGTTTTCCTCTTTTTTTTCTTTCATTTCTTGGGTTCTGCTTTAATGGTTCTTAATTTCTCATGAAATCATTAGTTTCTACACGGTCAATTCTGATTTTTTGGGCCTGATTTTCCTCTGTCAGTTTTTGGTTCTCCTTTTTCAATTGGTTATTTCTTCTTGTATCACTTTGATTTCTCCTTTTTTCACTTTCCTTTCTTCTTGAATCACTTTCATTTCTCTTCCCCAATTTCCATCTGCCTCTCTTAATTGGTTTTTGAAAGTTTTTTTGAGCTCTCCCAGAATCTCTATCCAATCAATAATTTTCTTTTGAATTTTATGTGTGTCTCCTAAGTTTTCACTCTTCCCTTCTATAGCTATACTTTGCTCTTTGTCTCCATAAAAATTCTTTAGATTTAGGTGCTTTTTTTGTTGTTTGCTCATTTTTCCTACCTAATTATAGGTAGACTTTGTTTTCTGGGAAGTTGGGATATCCTCTGAAATTTTGGTCCTTCCTTGATGCTATCTTTTCTGGGTTTTTATCATTTTCAGTTCTTAGAGAATGAAGTGATAGTCTGAGGGATGAGAGGTCTGAAGTCCCCCTCCCACTGCTGATTCAATGGACTCTCAAGATGCTGATAGCTTAAAGACTTACCTCAGGCTTCAGTGTAAGCTTTTGATCTCACTTTGGACTTGATCAGGTCAGAAGCTAATCAATTCTAGCCCTAGCCTTAGGCTCAATTTTTTGGTCTTGGAGTATACTTGATCCAATCAGTCACACTCTTGATTGCCCTATCCTTGACCTTTGGCCTTAATTTTAAGCAAAAAAGATGGTGGGAGGGAGCCCCCCTGTGAGCTGTGTCCTTATCCCAAAGAGTAAACTATATCCTTATCCCAAGCCTAGAATGGAATTCCTGGCTTCATTTTGGGCCCACATGGATCAACCTACTTCAGCCCAGACTGCCCTAGGCTGGGACTCTGGATGTTTCCACAGGTTTGAAATTTCAAGGGGTATTTGTTTGCTTATACCACCATTTGCCCATTCAGGATTTTAGGATCTGAATGTTGGTTTGGGCTTAGGTTCTGAACCAGGGAAAGCAGATGTGGGGTGGGGGTATATGGCTTGCTCTTCCCTTCTTGTTATAGTCTCTTTCTGGTTCTGGTTTCTTCTCACTCCAGTGCCTCAGATGTTCTCTGCCTACCTTTTCGGATTTTTTTTTCTTGAAAATTATTTCACTCTGTCTCCTTGTTGGTTCTTTCACTCCTGTATTATTTTTGTGATGATATTTTAATCATGGTTTGAGAGGATTTTCATAATGACATGGAGCTGTTCTGATTCACTCCACCATCTTGGCTCCAAGATTGATACCTCTATACCATTTATGGGGGAAACCTAAATCTATTGTGGAAAAAGGAATAATAATAATAACAAAAACTAGCATTTATATTGCACTTACTTTGTGCCAGGAAAGTTTACAAATATAGCATTTGGTCCTTACAAGATATTACCCTGATTTTTCAGATAAGGAAACTGAGGCAGTCCAGGGCTAAATGACTTACCTAGATTCATACAACTAGTTAGTGTTGGAGGCAAGATTTGAACTCAAGTCTTCCTTAATTCAGACATGGTGCTAGATCAACTCTTCCACCTAGTTGAAAAAGCAAGAGAGAGCCACCAATTTGTGAGAGACAGGTATTGATCATTAATACTGTGTTTTGGAGAAAGATTTCTAAGATTTTTTCTTTGGATTCTATTTTGTCATCTTCAATCTTTAAAAAAAAAAAACTTTCCTAAAAAAAAAACCAAAAAACCTTGGGTTTCTTTTCTTTTTTTTCTTGAGATTTGTGAAATCTTTTTTTTTTTTTTTTTTTTTTTTTTTTTTTACATTTGTGAAAACTCCATATTTGCAAGGGCCAAGGTTTGGGTATAGAGTTAATTCAGAAAATTGAGGAATACCATATAATGATTTTCCTCAGATTTTCTTGAAGGTAGACTCTTATTAGTCAATTAAGTAATATAATTTATTAAACTCTTAAGATATATCAATTGTTAAATATACAAAGATGCAAAAATTGATACAAGGCAATATTGGGAGGCAATGTACTTGCAAGTGGGGGGAGGCAAAAAGATGAGGAATTCCTTCTGAATAAAATTAAACTTTACTTCTAGTCTAACCAAAAGGTTATAATGATAATCTATTTTATTTTTACTCTTTAAAACTTTTTAAATTATTCTATATTTGTACTATCTGTTTATTTTCTTTCCTTCCCACTCCCAATCCCCTTTGAACAACTGCAAAAACAAAAACCATCCCAAACCTAATAACAAATATCCATAATCTAAGAAAAGCAAAGTCACTAGCCATATACAAACATATGCTTCACTCTGCACTTTAAACGTATGACCTCTTTATCAAGTAGCATTGTGGTTCACTTTCTGTCTCTGAAATAATGGACTGTCATTGCATTGATCAGTCACAGGCATCTTAAACACACCAGGGAAGCTTGCTATTTAAAGGAGTGTTGAATACTTTTATGAAGATTTTCTAAATTATCTTTGCTTAAAGCAAGATTAATCTTACTAGGGGAAGAGGTTGATACTTCACTGAAATAATTTCTGTTTCGTTCGTCCATGAATTTTTCTCTTTTGCAAGCTATATATGTCTTCTTTCACAACATGATGATCATGGAAATGTATATTGTATAATAACACATGTATGATATATACCACATTACTGTCATCTGGGGAGGTGGGAGAGATGGAAGGAAAGAGAGAATATGGATTGCAAAATGTCAGAAAACAATTATAAATTATATTGACATGTTAAAAAAAGCAATGATTTGTGTTTAAAAGATGAACTTGTTAGATTCTTAGATTATATATTTCTAAGGGGGGAGATTTGTGACTAGAAAATCAACATTGATTTCAGAGTGAGGATTTGAAGGTAAGTTCTCAGACTCCACAGCCCATGTTCTCTCTACTAATGGTAAATTGGTTTTATGTCTGCAGCCCTGCACTACCCCATCACATCCTCCTTAATATATGATTAATCGCTGGTTGCAAAGTCAACCAGGGGCAGTCAGTCATTTAGTACACATTTACTAGGCATTTGCTCCGTGCCAGGCACTAGGCTAAGCAAATAAGTGATAGATAGTTCTTGACTTCAAGTAGATTACATCTAATGGGGAAAGACAACAGGAAAAAAGAAACTGAAATGGTGATGGAGGAAGAAGTAACCTCTCATATAACTATAAAACTATACTACTTGAGGAAAGGATAGATTCTTGGAGCCTAAAAGCTTGACAAAGGCAATTGTGTAGAAAGTGACTGGAAAGTAGGATAGTGAAATATTTGAGGTCTTCCTAAAATAGAGATCCAAAAGAGGCAGTAACTAATTATGAGAGAAAGCCCTTGGGTAGAAGTTCTTTCACAATATAACTCTTGATGTGTACTGTAAGGCAATTAACTAGAAAGTGACTTGAGTATAATAAACTTTGTCACCAACTTATAAATAAGAAACAAAACAGGATATAAATATTTTTGTCATGTGCATGTGATAAGAATTACTGATTGAGGAAATTCAAAAACATAATTATAAACCTATGCTTCTAAGAATAAGTCTGAGACTAAAAGTTAGGAGTGCTTAAATTTATTTTCTCATTATCTCTTTTCCCTAGCCTTTGATCTATAACTTTATGTTAAATTATAATAAAATTCTTCAATTGTCTTTTTCAGGCTAGCTAATATGTCCAAAGATTATTGAGTGAGAAAGATTTGGGATTCTGAAATCTGAAATATGAAAGCTTATTTTGATGATATTGTCTCAGAAATGAGTTCAAAGAAAAATACAATATGTGTTCTGTGAAATTTTAAAATAGTTATTTTCCAGTATGTCAAAGAGTTTACGACAAAACTAGATGATGCCTGGAAAAGCATTTTCCTTTCTAAGTTTTTTTTTTTCTTGCCACAGAATTGGGTTATGTGAGATCATTTTCTAGAAATGACAGTTCTCAAACATTAATAGATCTTTACTGTATAAAATAGTTGTATGTAGCTTTGATGATGAAAGTAACTAAATACTTATCTTCTAATACTAGTCAAGGGCATTCATAGCTCTCAATACAGAGAAGCCAAACTTCATTTCCAAATTCATTTTCCAATGCTCTGACATCTACAAAACACTTCAGCCAGGCTTATCTATGCACCACACTGTAAAGAAAGCTCATTCACAGAAGCATTTGAACATTGACTCATTTTCTGATGCTCTCCTTTGTAGTCCATTACTATCTTCCTTCTTGTTGTTCAGTTGTTTTTCGGTTCTGTCCAATTCTTTGTCACCCCATTTAGGATTTTCTTGGCAAAGATGCTGGAATGGTTTGTCATTTCCTTCTGTAGATCATTTTACAGATGAGGAAACTGAGGCAGACAGGGGTAGCACAATCTTCTTGACTCAGGACCCAGCATTCTATCTCCTCTTCATCCAGCTGCCCTACTTCCATCCTACATCAATTGCAATCTGACATACTCTCCAACTCAATTGTAACTTCAAGTCCACAGATATTTATTATATGCCTGTTTTATGCAGGACATTATAATACTACATGCTAAGGTTACAGAAGTAAAGGATGGTACCTGATTCAAAGAATAGGTAAGGTATATACCTAAATAGCTCTAGTGAGTAAATTTGGTACACACATAACCAATGTAAATTAGATTGTGAAGTCATAAAGGAGAAGTGTAAATAAAGTTGTATTTAATGAATTCAACAAGCATTTACTAAACACTATGTGAAATTAAGGTGTGAGAATACTGGGTTTCTTTAGGATACAGTGCAGAGGTTCCAAAGGTTATATCAAAGCACATTAAGGTCTGATAAATATCACCAGATTCAGGGTTTTGTGAAATAAGAGGCAAGGTCCTTTGATGAAAGGGGAGGAGGAGAGGCTTAGATACGAGTAAGAGTAAAGGAGGAGAGGGTTAGAAAGGAGTAAGAGTAAAGGAGAAGAGGCTTAGATAGGAGTAAGAGTAAAGGGGGTTAGATAGGAGTAAGAGTAAAGGAAAATCGACTGTGCTGAGTAGCATAGGGGATTTATTAGTTGCAAAAGGATTGCCCAGCTGCAGTGGGGGTACAGTTGAGATTATAGAATGTAAATTTGTCATAGAACTGTAACAGTTTCATGATTTTCTCCATTTTCATTCAGCAACAGGTAAATAAGAGGAAAGACAGAGAATGGTGGAAGAAATCTCAAGTTGGGGCTTGGCAGGGTAAGATCCATGACAAGGTGAAGAGAAAAGGCCTTGAAAGAAAAGGGCAGCATAGATTTGAACTGGCTCAGCAAGAAATAAAGATAGTCAAGAAAGAACAATGTACCTGGGGCATGGGTTAGTGACTGGGGAAGAACTGAAGAGTGAAGGGTTTTTAGGTCAGAATTAGAATGAAACACAAAATTTTAAGTCCTAAGGCAGAGGGAAAGATGAAAAGATAAAAGATTTAGATCATATAAAGTCAGAGTTAATGAATATGGAAGTGGTATACTTACAGGGGATATTAAGATCAAGGATATGACTGTCTAGTCTAAGTGTAACTGATACAGAATGGAAAAGTAGGTGATGGGAAATAAGCAGATGAAGGAACTGGGAATCTAGAATGATTAAAGGAATGACATTACATATAATGAAATTACTAAGTGTGAAGGCAGAGGTTGGGAAGGAGAAAAAGTCTGTGAGCCAGCTACTAAACTTGTCAAGGAAGGAAGTAGAGTGCCCAGAAGATAACAGCTACCAGAATCTTAATTAGATGATAAATTTGAAATGAATATTCCTCAAAGGGGGCCAATATTGTCCAAGGGTCTATCCTTGGATCTCTTCTCCTAAATTGTTTCCTTTAATAATCTCATCAGCTGTCATTAATTCAATTTACATTTCTATGAAGATGATTTTCAGATATTTATGTAGCTGTAACTTTTCTCCTGATCTCTGATCTTGCATTTGCAACTGCCAATTGGAAACCTCAAACTCAATATGCCATTGACATCTCAAACTCAACATGTCAAAAGCTGTCATTGCCTTTCCTTCAAAGGCCTTTCCTCTTCCTAGTTTTTCTATTACTGTAGAGAGTACCCTTATTCTCTTGGTCACCTACACTCAGGATCTAGTTTTAATTGTAATGCAGAGATGCAATCAAGGCATTTACCCTTGAAAAACCTAAATGTAGAACTTCTGGCAGTTGGCCAGCCTTAGAACTCTGACAAAGGTCAGTTGGTCCCAGAAGCTTGTGAAGTGTGGAGGGGTGAACTGGGCTCTGCTTTCAAGCTGAAACCTTGCCTAGAATCTGGGCTTTTGCCTTTGGATTTTTGGAGCTTAGCTAACTTCTCTTGACCTTCCCTGATCTTCCCTATATCATTCCCATATTACCTTCCTGATTTCCTGTGGGCTTTGGGAGAAGGGTGGATTTTTGTGTTGTAGCAATGAGACTTTGAGGATTTAGTTCCCCATAGACAAGTAGGGCTTACCCTTGAAGCAAACTATGCTTTGCTTCATTGTTTTAGTATTCTCTAACCTCAAGGGCAGCCAAACTTCCCCAGCCTGAGAGAGAGAGGGCTCTCTTTCAGTCCAAGCCATTCCAGTGACCCTCCCCCACCTTGAGCTTCTCCCTAGCGGCTGTTAGGGAAACCCTGAACTCCTCCTGAACTCCTCTCTCCTTGATAATCAACCCTGAAACTTTAATAAACTCCATTGTTACCTATTCAAACCCTTTGCTAAATCATTGGCTCGATGATAAGTGAGGTTTGAAGGAGGGAAGGAATTATTCCTGAGGGAAGCTGGAGGCGTCCATCTTGGGAGGAAGTAGTTGTCTCTATACTTCCTCCCAAAAAACCCTTCAGTTTCATTGACAGGGAGGAGCCTCGGGACTCCTTCTTTGTGGACTTGAGAAACTGACTTGAAAGCCCTCTAGTCAGATTCTAACCACTTCTGACTGGCCCTAACCTTTGTGTCTGTAGAAATACCATTTTGCCTGGAAGAATCCAGCCTTCCTCCTCAATATCCTCCGGCTCTAGTCTGAGTGTGTCCCTATTGCAGCTGCCTCCCCTAATTACCTCATCATCTCCCTTACCGTTCATTATACTGCCTTGTCCTCTATTTCCCTAAACTCAGCCATTCCCTTACATCTCTCCTTACCACCTCAATCCACTATTGCACCCTCCATTCCCACCAAAGGACCAAAACCCCCTATTTACCCTTTATTTATTTACTTTTTATTACATAATCTAAGATTACTCACTGGCCTTCACATACAATCTGAAACTTTTATTTCTCCTTTTACAGTATTTCTAGATCCAAAAAGTAACAAAATATAATTTCATATGATCTTATTCAAATTGTATGATGATGCTCATGAAAAGAACAAGCGGGACCATCAAAATTATATGAACTGAAGATCATTTGAATTAACAACATATGCTTAGTTTTTTATTTCAATGCAAATATGGGAATAAATGGAATAATGAAAAAATGCTAGCAAATATGGATCAAGAATAAGGAATAATAAAAGCCAAAGATTTGTATGCTACATAAAACCATTCTAGATCACAATCAACAAAGATTCCTATAAGAAATCATTTTCTCCCTCAGTATTAGTGAAGGCCCCACACTTGTCCTCTTACACAATTCCAGATACATTTCTAGACTAGGAATACTTAATCACTTGGAAATCCATGAATACATTTCAAAGGGTCCCCCAAATTGGATGGGGAAAAATATACCATCTTTATTTTAATGAACTTTTGTTTTCCTTTGTAACTATATACATCATATATATTTAACAATAATATTAATATTAGCTTTTACATAGTGCTTTAAGGTTTACAAATCACTTTAATAGTATTATCTCCTTTTATCCTCTCAACAGCCCCAGGAATTAAGTGTTATTATTTTCTCCACTTCAATGATGAGGAAACTGAAGCAGATAAATAAAGTGACTTGCTCAGGGTCACATACCTAGTACATGTCTGAGAAAGGATTTGAATTGAAGTCTTTTTGATTACAAGTCCATCACTATCTACTGTGTCTCCTCTATGTAGATTTTACCAATCTGTTAAAAAGTGTTGATGATATAAAAAAATTAAAGAATCCTTAAAATAAAGAAAATGGAAATGGTATTGAAGAAATATAGAATTCTATAAGTATATGTGAGGAATATTGTCTCTTTAGACAGAATGTAAATTCTTCAAGGAAGGGACTATTTCGTTTTTCTCCTCACATTTCCAGTACCTAGTACAATATCCCAATACCTATTTCCTAAAAAGCATTCAATAAATGTTTGTCAGTTGATCAATAACTACTAATCAGGTCCCCAGTTTTATCCAACTCAATGAGGATTAAAAAACACTGTTGTTATTGTCACATCCTATTGTTGGTGATGCCATTTGGGTTTTTTTCCCCAAAGTTACTGGAGTGGTTTGCCACTTTTTTCCCCATTACATTTTAGAGATGAGGAACTGAGGCAAACAAGGTTAAGTGACTTATATATCTAGTGTCTAAGGCCAGATTCGAACTCATCTTCCTGACTTCAAGTCTGACCTCCTGTGCCCCCCAGCTGTCCCATGTAATTTTAGCTAATACTAACTCTATCTTTTGTATCCTCTATACCTCCCTCCCAACCTCACTATAGTCTTAATAGTTGTAATAGCAAATAGCACATTTGTATGTTTCAAAGATTAAATACAATCAATGTTCATCAAACACCTGATACGATGCTCAGCATACAGTAGGCATTTGATAAATATTTTATTTTATGTTCGAAACATACAAAATGTGATATTTGGGGGCATATAAAAAGT
This sequence comes from Gracilinanus agilis, assembly GCF_016433145.1. Lineage (NCBI taxonomy): Eukaryota > Metazoa > Chordata > Mammalia > Didelphimorphia > Didelphidae > Gracilinanus > Gracilinanus agilis. Next base: position 451,096,318 of record NC_058133.1, read on the forward strand.
CATTACTATTTAGAGGAAAAGAAAAATTTTCAGAGATGAAATTAGGAAAGGAAGTGCTTTCATATAGCATCTACTATGTGTCAGGCACTCTGCTCAATGTGTTTCACATATAGTATCTAAGACCAAATTTAAAATTCAAGTCTTTCTGACTTCAGGAATAGCACTCTATCCACTGTGCTACCTCACTGCCTCATAAATTATGAATTGGGTTTTAAAAGAATGGATAAAAATTCAATGAATGAAGAAGGCAAAGAAGGTACTGTGATAAAGAACAGCCTGAGCCAAGGCTTAGGCTCCCAAGCCATGGGAAAGAGTTGGGTGGGGGGCAGTCAGTTAATATTAATGAGTAGAAAATTATTTATTCAGTTATTTGGTAAAAATGATAAATAATTCTAAACTTATAAAATAGCTTACGTTTCTATATTGTTCTAATAGCCAAAAGATTTTCATCTATGTTTCATACCTCCCAACAACTCTGTGAGATAGGGGGGCAGATATATTTATTTTCATTTAGAGGAGGAAAGAGGCCTAATGGTTAACATGTCCAACATCATCAAACTGAGAAATAGCAAGGGCACTAGTTTCATGAATCAGTTGAGTGTTTTCTCTGTTACATTGTTCTATTTATTTAATTTGAAATTATTTTTCATGTAGAAACAATTGAATTGGTCCCAAAGGTCTATCTGTGATCCTGTGCTAAGTGACCTGAATTCTAAGAAATTAGAATATGCTGGTTGGGCCCTTCTTTGGTTAAATCTGGAGAGATTTTGTTTTAATCAGAATTTTTTTGTTTTGGTTTTGGTTAGGACAACGTAAGCTCTTTTAAGAGCAAGGGGCAATTTTTGTTTTTTAATCTCTAGTTTGAATACCTTCATGGTCAGAAAGTAGGTGCCCAATAAAAATGTCTTAATTGGCTGGTTGGTTGGTTGATTAGTTGGTAGAAGGAAAAATATGTTCCTGAAATTTAGAGGTTGATAGCCTTCAATATAGAACTTTAACATTGTTGCTTATTATTTATATGTCGCATGTATCAAATATTTGAACCTATGTAGAAATTCTTCATAAGATGAATTCTCTTGTGTAAAGATCTGAAATCTAAAATATAGTCATTTTGAACAGATGATAGTAATGTACAGTATTTATTCCTTCATACCCAGAAATAGTTTCTAATTATTTGATTTTTCTGACCATATTATGCTCTCCTCGTATTTGTCTGGATGGTCACAGTAGACTAGAAAGGTTTTATTAAGAACTGAAAGTAGAATTGTAGCCTTTTTAAGAAACAGAATGATCAATCCAGGTAGACAAGACTTGAGTTTATTGATAAAATTCATATCTTCCTTCTGAAGGTGACAGTTACAACAAACTTGGGTTCAAAAATAAAAGATATTTTGAATGACAAATGTTCAGTTTGTAGTCTCAGTTTTTACAGGTAAACTCTTTCATGATAAAAGACCAGGTGAAAATGAGTCAGTGGAATCTGGTATCAATTAATTTAACAATTAAAATAAGAAATAATAACAAACATTTATTTTCAAGTCTTACATATATTATGAAAAAATAGTTACAAAAGAATTGTGTTTGTGAGGTTTAAATCTTAATTCTAATTGCATCTATCTGAAAAAAAAAGTTCAGAGGGAAAAGAAACCAACCATGGGATTTGGATAGTGACTTGTATAAATTGAGTTTAAAAATAGGCTCTTTTAATGAATAGTCCGCTCATATGTTGCTTAGCAACTAGGTAGAATCACATGACCTATGGCCTTAATTAAAAAAAAAATAGAAATTGTCATATTGGTGGGGTGGGCATACACTATTTGGGACAATTACTGTATTGCATTTGGCATCAGATTCAGGAAGTAAATGTTCATCATTGATCATTTAAAAAAATAACTAACTGCAGAAATTCATAAATAATTGCTTAGGTTCCAGTTTAAATATTAATGTGCATCAAGAGGAGCACACTGAAAAAGTGTTCAGATGACAGACAAGAGAGGGGCAATGACAGATCTAACCTTTGACTGCACAAAGAATTAAACAAATCTCTTTAAATACAAGTACTTTTCATACACATTTTTCCCACCCTAAAATATAAACTTGCTTCCTTTAGGTATATACAGGTTTATAATGAAATCATGGATTCTGAACAGAGAAAAAAAAGTCTGAGGTATAGCACCATAGAACTTAGCACCCTGGAGGATGCCGCTTCTGTTTGCAATTCATCAAAAGGTAACAACAGCAGAGAAGAGTTGATTTGAGTGTGTTGCCAAAGGTCTTCCAGTTTTTTGCCACCTGAGATTTTTTGGCGACTTCAAATAACAGAGCTCTTCAACATCAATATATACAAAGGGATTTTATTATTATTATTATTAATTATTATTATTATTATTATTAACCAGAAAATGGAGTTGGAGTCACTGGAAATTACAGCTTTTATTTCTCATAATACATACACAGTATTTATTGCCATCAACAGAGTTTTGTAATTTTTATAAAGTTAGAGCCAGATGCAATTCGGAGACACATGCAAGTTTTGGAAATGGACAAAGAAACTAACAGTATAGTACTGTACATAAAATAATTACAATTTATTAAACACATCTTCTTAGCACCTCCTGTGATGGATGGGAAGGAGCACCATGTCTTTCCTATATATATATGTTGTTGATGGATTTTTGTTTGTTTGCTTGTTGGTTTTTTTTTTTTTTAAAGAATAGCACCAAAGGAATCCAAATAAAGGAAGGAGAGGAGAGAACAAGGAATGAAAAATCAACCCTAAGTTTTCCATCTCTGCAACAGTATACATGTCTTTCATGATTTTTGAATAATTTTAAGTCATGTGATTCTGGCCCTACAAGGGCAACACATTTTCTAAATAATACATACATACACAGCAAGACATTTTCTACACCATCCATATTCAAAACTTGCATGTGGCATGAAGTGGGCTGGTGGTACCAAGGTGAAATGTTTGTCAGTTTATATGTTCTTTGCCCTAATCTTAACCGAGGAAACAAACTGGTCCGACTTCAAATCCAAACTTCTGATTCTGATCTCCAAAGTCATTAATCATGACATCAACAACAGGCACTTGGTCTATCTTAGGGGTGTTGATTTCAATCACACTCTTCCCAAAGCCTTTTCTTGACTGTAAAAAAAAAATTAATTTAAAATGATTATCTATAAACCACACTTCTCACAAGTCTTTTCCTGAATATACTCTATGTTTTCCCAAGACCAAGCAGAGAATAGAAAGGGGGAGAGAGAGGATACTTTTACTTTGTTTCTAATTTGTTATTTCAATATTGCCCATTTCCTTGGTTTTATTGAAACCTTTCCAAATGAATCATTGGTGAATATATTATAAGATGTGCAGGGAAATAGCAAAGATGGAACCACAGTACTATGTACAATGAAGGAATAATATGCTATTAGGAAATGACAGAAAACATATTATGAAAATGGATTCTTTTTGCTGGATCATAATTCATAAGTAGATTATATTTCCTTGCTTTTATCATGATAATTATGATGCTATTCAATAAATAACCATAATTAATTATTGATATTGTATTTAACACATACAAAAAACTTTACATTAAAATGTTATAATTATCTATAATTATAATTTAAAATATAATTTAAATGTTATAAATAATTTTATAAGAAATAGTTTAGTGGCATATGAAGCCAGGCTTAAAAAAATGATTTCCACCTCATGCTTGTTGACTTATTTTAGCCCCTTTTATATTTTCTTGCAAAAGCCAGGCATTGTTTTCTTGGTCATTTTTCTAATCTTCTTTTAAATTCAATGATACACACAACTGTCTTTTTATTGGCATGACTTTGGAGGGTTTATTTGCAGCAAATCCTACTGTTGCTCTGCTCAGTAGAAGGAACGATGGCATACTAGGGCTTTTTTTTTTTTTCCAATTGAATGCTATTGTTTTCATAGAGAAATTAGTTTGAAGTAAAGTCCAGAATATCAGGATGGCCTTCAACATATTCTGAAGATTGGCACTAAATGTCTACCTAATGGATAGGCATTATATAGCTGACACCTAAACAAAATAGAGGTGGTGTAGGGAAAAGCAATATCTTTGTAGAAAAAAAAAATCAACCTGAAGATTTTTCATCTGTCTTCTACTTGAAATCATGGATTTGATATCTGAGAAAGTGAGATCCTAATTCAGGCTTTAAAGATTAATTTGCTATGAAACTGTAGCAATAATATATGATGAATCCTCTCAGAAACACATTTCTTGTAAATTTAATATTTTTGCCCAGGAAAATGAGTGTTTCTCTCTCTCTCTGACTCTCTCTCTCTGTCTCTCTCTCATTCTCTCCCTGTCTCTCTCTCTCATTCTCTCTCTCTCTCTCTCTCTCATTCTCTCTCTCTCTCTCTCTCACACACACACACACACATACTTACATATAAATATATTTATCTAGAAAGATAAATCAAATGCCTATATGCAGGCAAATATATAAATAGGTTTATATGTGTGTATATGTAGAGTATATATATGTATGCATGTGGGTGTATATAGTACATACACACATATATGAAGGTAGCAATGAACTTCTATTGGTATAAAATTTAGTCGCTACTTCTGTCACAATTTATAAAATCTTAGTTATTATAACTTATTGAAGATTCATTTTCATATCCATAACGTCTAAAAAAGTCACAGGAATGATTCTCTGCTCACATTGCTTATGAATGACTATTGCAGGAAACACAGATTTTCTACATTAGCAGTATAAAACAAGCATGAACCATACGCTTGTTTCTTGTATGGCTTTAAAAAAAATGATACCTTTCTCTGTTCACTTAAGGGACTAATAATTCAAGGTGTTCCTTATTCACTCTATTAAAGGTATGCAGTTTTAAACATTGAATCCCATTTAAAATGGACATTCCTTTGTCAAAAGAAATGTGACCTGGGACTGAACGGAGACAATTGCTAAATAGCCTTGTCATTCTGCTAAAGGAAAAGGAAAAAAAGAAAAAAGAATTTGAGGTCCTACTTACAGCACAGCCATCATAGAGAGCTTTAATGTAAGGGTTGTTGTCATAAGACATTTCCTCATCGTTTGATCCCAAGAACCGGAGTGCTTTGTCATGACTGTCGGATGCCACGTCATACCAAGCAACTGACTGATGACAATTGTAGGTGAAATTTTGCCTGGCGGAGGCACTCAGAAGTCTCAGGAATGTCATCTGAACCATATTAATGGAATTCCCTTCCACGTCCAAGTAAGAGAGCTGTGATAAAAAAAAAATGCAGACATGAACATATCTCCTCCTCCCACGCAGCTCAGGACATCAGAGAAGGAAGCCTCTGATGGCACTAAATGATGCTCACACACAGGGAGACACATCTAGTGACACATTCTGACTGCATGGATGGAGACGGGCTTTCGGGACTAGAACTTCAGTTCTGTCTACTTTTGTTCCCGACTCATTGTGTGCCACTAAATAAATCATTTAAGCTCCTTGTCAGACTTTCCGAATCAGTTAAAATAATACTTTCATGTAACTGTCTCTGCTATATATCCAGATGAATACTTTTGAAGTGAAGTTATGTATATAAATATGTATATACGGATGAGACTTAATAGCGGTGGGGAAATCACAGTCATAGGATATTCTAAAAAGAGACTAAATTTAGTGTCTGGGGACGCTTCTACCTGTCTGACTTTTGGCAATTCAATCTAGCCCAGAGTTTCCTCATCTGTAAATGAATGGATTGGACCAGAAGAGCTCTGGGGCCTCTTCTCACTCTCTATTTATGATTCTGGGAGACTCACTTTGGCAAGATTTGCCAGACCTTCTTGGCCATTGGTGTAGCCATCAACAACCCATCACAGAAACATGTCACCATGTAGTACTGGAATGGAATTTTAGCAGAGACAAATATCAGATAGAGGCATAAAGGTATGAGACTCAAGATCTGAACTCTGGTTGAGTGTGCAAAATGTCTTACTATTATTGGGGTCACTGACTTGTGAGGAGGGTAATATTGGCAGAAATGTACTGCAGCCTTATGGGCCAATTGGAATTTGAAAGAACCTATTTTCTTTTTTTTTTTTTTTGAAAAATTATATTTAATTTAATTAATTTAAATTTCTTAAAATTAATTTAATTTAATTTTTAATTAATAATAATTAATTTAGAATATTTTTCCATGGTTACTTAATTCATGTTCTTTCCCTCCCCTCCTCTCACACCTTTCCCATAGCCAATGAGCAATTCCAATGGGTTTTACCTGTGTCATTGATCAAGGCCTATTTCCATATTATTAATATTTCCAGTAAGGGTGATTGCTTAGAGGAAAGAACCTATTTTTAACCACTTTGTAACATCAAATAATCAAATGGAAAATATATGTTATATGATTGTATTTCAAATCCAACAACTTTAAATAAAACAAATTTAAATTCAAATTAAGGAGTTCACATCTTTAAGTGTCTTATGAACATTTTTTTCTCATTTTAAATTTTCCCTCAGTAAATAACATTGCATAGAAGCTTCTAAGGCATAACAGACCAAAGAAAAGAAAACTGAATTTGAAATCAGAGGTATTGGGTTCGAATCCTAGGTTTTCAATTATCTTAACTGTGGGACTTATGGGAAGTCACTTTTTTTCCCTAGGACTCAGTTTTCATAACAATAAAATGAAAAGTTTGGACTGGATATCCTTTAAGGTCTCTTTCATCTCTAATTCTATTATCTCTGAATATCTCTGAAAAATTAATGGAATGGGAATATATTTTATTATAAATAATAAAGAAAACTTGACAGTGGATATAGTTTTAAGTTGAATATCTGTTTAAATTTTGTGTCTGCTATTGGCAAGGTAAATGAATGAACAAAGACAAATGAATTAACTTCTCTAAGCCACCTGCCACTCTCTAAGAGAGTTTACCAATGTGTTATTTAAAATTATCCAGTGACCAAAAAACTTGGGCTGCCCGACTCCTATGCTTTCCCCAATGGAGATAACAATATACTGTGGTCCTCAAAAATGGAAAGAAATTAAATTCTTTTCCATAGAATAAAGGGCTGGAATCCTATAGAAATACTGTCTTTTCTACAGTGCATATTCCCAATATAATTATATTAGGATGTTAAACTCAAGTGGTAAAAGAAAAGCATTTATTTGATTATATATTTCAGTGGAAACTCCATGTCCTTTCATTCTGTCAGAGGAATTTTAGTCTGTCATTAAACTATGAGAATGGCCCACTACATCTGAATTTGAGCAGTTTCCAGAATATGGAGACAGGTGCTTACTCTATGTAATTCAGCCTTTTACAGTGATTGTCTGGATTTATAACTGGAGCTTAACTTGTGATAGTAGCAATAAATGATTTCATGGAGCTACAATAACATACCAGTTTTCCTCTCTTAAATTCACTAAACCAGCTTCCTGGTTTCTCCTTCGGCCATGATGAGATTCTCACCTATTGTAAAAGAAGAGAAAGTTTGGGAACGTTACCAAGAGGAGGTATTGCGCATCTCTGTATATTTCTGGTAAGCAAAAGAAAATAAAATGTATCTTCTAACCTATTACTTTGTTAAAATTCAAGATCATGAGAAAAGCAGGAAGGGAGAAATACATGATGGCAACTTCATTTTCTGAAATTGGAAGGATATTTTTCCTTCCTTTATATGTCTCAAAAAATGTCTGGAGGTGGAAATGCACTAACAGCCACAGGGCTTTGTTTGAAATCTTAATGTGGATGGTAGCTCAAAAAGGTACTGCTGTTTCCAGTGACCATCTGTCAGCATGGAGAAATAAAATCAGTATAGTATGTTTAAAACAGACACTCTGAAGATCTCTAGCCAGAAAATAGCAGGCTCAGGGGACAAAAACCATGACCATGGAACTGGGTTCCTCATTTCATCCCCTGAAATATTTGAAGAAGTTCTTTATAGCTTTAGGAATACAGTAGCTGCTAAGATTCAGAAAGTGGAGGGGAGTAGGAGGAGGTTTCACAATAGGGAATAATACTGATCATAGGAAAGGGAGCTTATTTCCATTTCTATAATTTTCTCTCTTGCTAAGAATGGCTTGGCTATTCTCCATTGCATAAGCAGGTGGGTGCATAGTTGGGTTTTTTCCCCCCATATACACAAAGCCAACTTTTCCACTGAAAAGATCAGCCCTACATACAGCAATGTATGATGCCTTTAGGGGTTTCTGCACCTCTGAAAACTGCATATAATTTACTAGAAAAATGAGCTTTAGTGCAAGAATACAAATGAAGACCAAACTCTCCTCCTATGTAGTATACTAAATATTCTTTATATGCCTGTGCTAGGCGAGAATTTGCTCTATATGATAGTGATTTGCATCAAATTTAATTAAAAATGGAAAGCAAAGCCATTTATGGAACAAAACAGCAATTACGGTATCAACAATTTTGAGTACTAGTTTAATCTAGATGGACCATGCTACAGAAGAATGGTTTTTATTATATTCTCTATAGAGGTTATTCTCCAGATATGAATGTTATTTGAACATAATGTGCATCTTTGAACTATATCATGAAATATTTTGTCTCGGACATTAAATGCATAGAAAAAAACCGGTGCGCAGCTGTGCTGTGTCATGGGATATAGGGGAATTTTAGCAAGCAAGCAGGTGCATAGAAAATACATCTGGACCAAAAAAAAAAAAAAAAAAAAAAAAAAAGAGGGGCAATAGTTAACTCTGTGTATCATTTCATTGCCTTACTCATATTTATGCAAATGAATGTACTAATTACTCTGTAAGAAAAGCAGATATATGAAAATATGACAGTATAATTCTCCTGTTTAGTTCAATATTGCAAAAACATGGCAAGAACTGTCAACAATCACCACCAAAACAGATTGGTACTTACTCCTTCAGATTTCTTATCGGGGTAAATGCAAGTTTCTCCACCAGCTGTGAAGTTACAGTAAACTTTGAAGGAATCGCCAGAGCAACCTTGGTTTGGATCAATCCAATATTCACCTAAAAGACATGGCATTGACAACATGAAGGATCATTTTTAGAAGGGGTTGCCATACTCGGAGACAGCCAACTGGGCCTGGAGTTGGAAAGACCCAAGTAAAAATCCAGCCTCAGATACTTATTAGCTGTGTGACTCTGGGCAATGCACTGGATCCATTTCCCTCAGTTTTCTCATCTACAAAATGGAAACAATGATAGCACCTCTCTCCCAGGGTTGTTGTGAGGATAAAATTAAATATTTGTAAAGTGCTTTGAAAAGCCTTAAAATGTCATATAAAAAAAAGTCATTATTCTTATTAGGCTTATATATATGTATTAATACTTATATAAATTGTATTATTAAAAAACAATTTTCCACTAATGTGAAAGAAATGCATTTCTTATAAGAGAACTTGCTTTAATCTTTAAATTTAATTAAATTATATTAAATTATTTAATTTAATTACTTTAAATGAATTAATTTGATTATATTAAATTATTTAATTTAATTACTTTAAATGAATTTAATTAGAACTTGAGTTCTAATCCTATTCTGTTACTAAACACTAATAAGACAAGTGGGTTCCAGATCTAGTTTTAATACAATTAAATTCAGTTTGAAAAGTATTTCTGAAACTTCTGGGCACTGTGGACTACCAAGACAAAACTTAAAAAGTCTTTGACCTTTTAGAGTTTCTATTCTACGAGGGAGTTAGGATGCCGCGATGCTATCTGGACACCTCACTGTGTGACAGGGATGACTGTTCAGTGACAGCATGTTTCAGGCATGGCCTAGTAACTGATTGTATACCTGTTTTTCAAGACTCAGCTTAACTAAATATTAGGAAATCGTCTACATTTTCAGGAGCTCATGAAGGTTTTTACTGGTATCAAGTCAATTGGACAATCATCAAATGCCAGGCACTGTATTAACTCTGGGAACACAAAGAAAAAGGTAAAAAATAGTCCCTGCCCTCAGAAAGCTCCCAGTCTTAAAGGGGGAAACAAAGTGCAAACAATTATGTCCAAACAAGCTATCTAGAAAAGAATGTAGAGCTCCCCTAGAGGAAAGGTACAAATTTTAGTTTCCTACCATCTTTTTTTCAAAGAAGAGCTATAGTAAGGATAACAATCTAGAATGACAAACAGCTTTAGCTTCCCCTAACCATAATATACTACAAAAAGCTATGCTTTAAAAACATGGAACTAAAACAAATAAATAGATAGATAAATAGATAAATAAATAAATGAATAAATAAATGAGAATGAATAAATGATTATAGTTATTTGTAAATGTATCAAATATCACGACTAAACTTCAGATCCATTTGAAGAGGGTCTAGTTTTTAATCCAATTTTTAATCTTCATTAATATCCATCAGAGAGCTCTTCAAATAGCAGGTTTTCTTCCTATTTTAATGGGCCCATGTGTGAATATTCTATTGGGATAGAATGCAATCCAGCCATTATTTTCATCTTTTGAGAAAAGTCCCAGTATCTTAGGTATTGCTCTGTTCTCTCACATTCTTCGAATAACTGAACAGCTCAGGTTAGCCAATATGTCACACAAAGATTCAGTCAGGCATATGGCAATAGCCTCTTAACGGGTGTCCCTGCCTCAAGTTCCTCCTGTCCCTGATTCATCTTCCACACAGTTACAAATTGATATCTCTCAAGTAGAGGTTAAAGTGTCACTGATCTGATCAGTCAACAAGCTTTATTGGTTCTCCAGTGTCTATAAAACATCCTTTTCCTTGGCATCTAAAAACCTTCTTCATCTGGCTCCAAGTTATAGTCCTAGACTGACTTTATATTACTCACCCTAACACAATCTATGATCAAGACAAACGGATAGACTTGCTTCTTTTCTGTACATATTATGCCATTTCCCACCTCTGTGACTTTGAATAATATGTTCCCATCCTTATTTCTCCCTCTTGAACTCCCTCACCATCTTCAAAGACTCATTTCGACTTTTGCTGATGACCAGGAAAAATCTACTATGTTTACATTCTACATTTATTCATCTTATCTGTATTCTTCCTGCAGGATATTAGCTTCAGGAGGACAGGACTGATTTGTTTTTGTCTTTGAATTCTCAGAATTTAGCACTGTATTTGGCACATATTAAGGGTCTAATTGAATTTGTCAAATTGAATTAAATCTTTTTAATTCATTCAATTTCTTTATTTTTCATTTATTTCATATTATTTTGAAAATTAATTGAATTGCATTCAATTATTCATAAATTCATCTAATTTAATAAATTCTATATGATAGACCAGCTCCTTTCATGATCATGTATTTCCTTAATGATATTACCTACATTCCTGTCTGTATAGAGATAATCACTAGGCCTATACTAGGGCCTGGTTGTGTGTCCTCTAAGCATTTTTCTGTTGATGTTGGGTCACATGTAACTTAATTTGTTTGGGCATCAAGATATTCCAAGATTCACAACCACAAAATAATCACTTAGGGAAAGAAATTGTTTTTTTTTTTTAAAGATGAAATTTTGCACTGGGGAACGACTTAGCATTATTAAAAGCACAATGTGATTTCCCAGACACAGTCTAGGTCATCCTCTTCTTATTACTCAATTATGGGCCCAAGCCATAATCCATCTGTTGAATGTATACCAGATGTTATAGAAGAGAAAGATAAAATCCTAAATGGTAGTATCAGAATCCCAAAAGATAATTGCAGCCTAAAACAGTCAGTGGAAAATAATAGTACCAACTTTAATGGCAATCCATGAAATTATAGACCTAAGAGTCCTATATGAAATCTTATGTGGGGATTTTTGTAAGTAAAATTTTAGGGAAGCTTGGTTAAATAGCTGTTTATTCTTCTTAAATAAGAAAGTTTTAGTGTGCTACAAATTTTGCTACAGCAAAATATGGGATTAAAAAAAAATTAAGTCAGGCTACATTATGAAAGGTATAGTGCCCTGGACTAGAGAGGTGATGATAATCTTGAAATATTCAGTCCTGGTCAAGCCATATTTGAAGGAATTAAGATTATTGCACTTGAAGAAGAAGAAAGAACTAGTGAGGGAGACTATCACTGTTCTAATATTATAAAGGCTGACAAGTAAAAATGGGCTTGGACGAGATACATGACCCTAAAAGGCAGACTAAGAGTCATGAATGGAAGTGATGGAGTCTTAGATTAAAGAATTAGAAATATCCAAAAGGAAGAGAATGGGTTGATTTGGGAGGTAACAAGTTCCTCTCACTAGAAGTCTTCAAGCAGTCTGGGTGACCCCATGTCAGGAATGTGATAGAGTAGATTTTTATAGTTAAAAAAATGGATGACATGACCTCTGAGGTCTCCATCAACTGGATTTTGGTGATTTTTGTGGTTCTGTAAAATTACTGGCCTCGCTATTATTCATGACAATATGGATAATGGATCATTTTGGTCCATGTTTAGGACAGTCTCTTGAATTGAATAGAAATCTTACTGAGAACTTTAAATGTTCTGGGGCTTGATGCAGGCAGTATAAGATGATTCTCACAAAAGAAGTATTAGCAGAGGTTTATCTTTGAGAAAAAATCACTTCCATTTGCCCTGCATATAGGATATCTTTCATGAAAAACAAACAAATATCTGTGTGTGTGTCATTAACATGATGATGATGATGATAATTAGAATTTATATAACAGTTTAAGACTTATAACATGTTTTACTTATTAATCTCATTTGATTTTTCCAAAAAACTCTGTGAGGTAATTGCTATTATGATTCCTATTTTGCAGATGAGGAAACTGGGACTAAAAGAAATTAAGTGAATTAAGAGGATTAAAGGAAACTAACTGACTTGCCGGAGTATCTAAGGTAGGATTTGAATTTGTGACTCAAAGTCTAGTGCTCTCTCCTCTCTATCACCTTCGTATTTTGGTGCAGTTCTTTAGAAAGACTGCCAATGTGTTGGTCATTAGACAAAGATTTAAAATTTATATTATCTATTGTTAACTTAATATTTCTAGAAGTCTAAACTAAAAGAGATGTTTAGTATTTCTGCCTCCTTCCCTCCCTGTCCCCATTTTATCATCACTAAAGAAACTGAAGTAGGAAATAGAGACCAGCAGAACCGAGGGCTACATTTTATTTATCATTTCATTAATTCTTATGATCATCATCAACTAGATTCATCAACTAGAGGCCAATCTATTATGGCTAAACCTCTACATACTTAGCTAGACTCGTCCTTAAACAAAAGAATTACTTTACCTCGAGAGACTAATCGAACTCTGTTAACATGTTAGAGATTAGTCAAAAACTTGCAATCCACCAAGCTTACACTTTGAGAACCCAAGGTCACTGCTGAATCATTGTAAGGTATTAAAGTTGTAATTTTCTTGAAATATTTTATCAATGTTTATTGGTTTGAATTTAATGAATTCAATTATGGAACATGTAGAATTGATGGTACTTGTATTTATTCCTTAGATTAATTCTGTGCTTTGTTAAAGTGAAAAAATATAGTCCTTGCTCTTAAAATTCCAACTATAATTCTATTTATTTACCACTGGCATTTATATTAAATGAAAGTAAGAAAAAGAATGGATCTGCTCTTATTTTAAAGCCTGCTTCACAATTTTTACCCCTAATGGAAAAAAAGAACAGTATTTACTCAGAAGTGACCTAGAAAAACTTGCTAATTCCATTTGAGGGACAATGGAATTTCTCATTTGGACTAAAATGACCCATTGGAGAATTGGTGACTGAGTCAATTTTTAACTTTGAAATCAAAAGGTATTCAGTTAATCTGTGTAACCAGTTCATATCACAATTCCTCTGCTTTAACTCTTTATATACAGAATAAAATAAAACATCATATTTTCTTTGATCACATTAAGGTAAGCCTTATAATGATAAAATCTTATTTTATTGACAGGTTTTCCTCAGCTGAACTTGAATTGCCATCATTGTCTAGACTTAATGATCATTTTCTTGATTTTGTTTAGACTCTATATTAGCCATGTAACTGGGATTAATGAGCTGACAATACACCTTAGTAAATCAGAGGTTTCAGGTATTTGCTTTGTCATGTATAATTAACATACCATCTGGGAAGTCTGGATGGGAGAGTTGCAGATCTTTACAAGTTCGGGATGGATTGTTCTGGGTGCCCATGGGATATTTCATCCGCTCAATGTCTTGTTTCAGAGAGTTGAGAGAACCAAAGATCTCCTCCATGCCATCAGAATAATCAAGGATGTTATCTCCTGCATCAGCTTGCATACCCTCAGTATGTCGTCTTGTCTTTTTGGGTGACAGGATTGGTAAAGGCTGGATGACTTCTCCAGGAGGGCCCTATAAATTTAGAATCAGAAGTTATTTTTCCTTTCCCATGAAATATCTAAAATTCATGATGTTCAAATATATCTATAATTGCCTCATTATTTTTAATTAAAAACCAATTGCTCTCTTGAAGTAGATCCATAATGATTTGATTTTTAGCTTGTCAGTATATTTCTGTATACAATGTCTATAAAAGTGGCTAATTTACTAATTTTGGTAAGTATATTATTAGTCTAGTTTCATATTCCCAAATAGACTGTCAGTTCCTGTGGGGTAGAGATGTGTGTGTGTGTGTGTGTGTGTGTGTGTTTGCTTCTTTTATACAAGGTAAAGCACAGAATATAGCCACCATTAATACTACCTATCTGCCTATTATAGTTGAAAGTAAATGAGTCTGAACGTAAATAATTATTTGTATTTAGAATTTTTGTGTGACATTCATAAATTCTGGAATCCTTTGAATTTGTGCATTATGACACTGTTTTGCTTTATTTAACTTTTATGCAACCAAATTCTATTCCTACAAAGAAAAAAACCAACAATAATCTACATATTCAAATGTGAAAAGGGGAAAATATATCCATGCCCCCTACCCATAAACTAGACATAAAAATAGAGCCAAAGGATAGCTTTGGATTTTTTTTAAATGTCTTGTTTCTCTATACAAATGTACTTCAAATGCAAGAATTAAGGCACATATTTGGAAGCTATAAGCACTATTAGAGTAAATGTGAAATGTCTGCACATATGTCTTGAGACACAGGACACAGATAAATAGAAGATCCATAAGGTATGCTCCCATTTTCTTTCAAATTGCACTAATGAGCTATACATGAGGGATGTGGATATATGACACGATCCTGCCATAATTCTGATAACTACAGCACTAACTTTTCATTACAAGTTATACCTGGGATATCTTTATTCTCAGAAAATAAAACAAATTCAAAGGTAATTGAGCTTAGGGCACAGAGACCTACTTCAATGCTTTTGTTGTTTTCCACATAATCAATATAAATGCATTTATATTGCAGCATTTGACTTTATTTTCTTTCTTCTTTTTTCTATGTTGTTATAAAGTCCTTTTCACTCAGAGAGATCATCTAAGGTCTTGGAATACATTGTCAATATAATCTTAATACAAAAATATACTCACTGGAGGCCCTGGTGGCCCAGGAACACCACTGTCACCCTTCTGACCAGTGGGACCCTGTTTAATAGGGAAAGAGAGTAATGTTATGAGTCCTGAGAAAAATACCAAAAAACAAAAAAGTTCACAAATGAAAAACGCAAAACTTAAAGAAAAGTGGATCTACTTACAGAAGAACCTTTGTTGCCCTTTGGACCTTGAGGACCCTAGAAAAAAGAAGATGACAAACAGGCATGAAAATTTGTGACATTAAAGCACTCAACCAATTTGAGGGGAGTAAGAGCATGTCAGACATATCTAGAGCATGAACTTACTGGCAAGCCTGGAGGTCCAGGGGGGCCAACGGGACCAGCTGGACCAGGAATCCCCTGAAGAAAGAACCAATGAATTAGAGTTTTCCAGAATACATTTCTAGTTTTGTCTGAGTAGAAATATAAGCTACAGAGCTCCCCCAGGCATATGACTCAATTACAAGAGTGTTATATGGTTTTTAGACATAAAGTATGTATTTTTGTTCTCTTACTTGCATTGAGAAGTTAAATGATTGGAAGGTCACAGAACTAGTCTATCAAAAGTATGCCTGGAAAGAAAATCTTCCATTTTCCAAGAATAATTATTTATCTTCTATTCCTGGCCAGGATTGCTTCTCTAATTTTCATTATAATGTATTAATGAGAATTACATCTTTTTTTCTTCTACTCCATTTATTTACATTTTTTCTTTAAAACTCTCTAACCAGTAACTTCCACAATATTAAATAAAAATAATTTCTAAATGATAAAATTCTGATATGATTCTTGGAATGGAAGCCCTTTGAATTTTATTTCTTAACAAACATAGAGAGATATTCTCTTTATCTGAAGAACTAATGGATAGACAAAGAAAAGGATAATTTAGGATTTTTTTTTTACTAACACCATCACCCTTGGCTCCGGGAGTTCCTTGTGTTCCTGGAAGTCCCCTGTCGCCTTTTTCACCTTGTTCTCCTGGAGGACCAATCAGACCAATCAAACCAGGATGTCCCTTTGGAAAAGATACATGGAAAAAAAGAAAATTTACCACTAAATAAACTATATTTGTGATACCAAATTCACTGAATGAATTTACCAAATTTGTAGCTCTACTCTTTTACCCCAGAAGTTAAATTCTTCACTGTCCTACTAAATAAATCTAACTGAATCTTTAAACTATTGAACATAAGAAATTCGTATGGGATAGAAGCACAAGAAGGTAGGGGCTAGATGGTACAATCAGAGGTGTTAGTGGAGACATCTTTTATCAACTCTAGAGAATTAATCATTAAATTTTCAATGCGAGCCTTGGAAATGAGCAAATTCTACAAATAAGTGATTCTTTTTTTTTTTGTCATAAGAAAGTGATGGAGAAAATGTTAATAGTGCAGATTAAACTTGAAAGTACATTGTACCTACTTTTTTTTCCCCTAAAGAGCTAATTGTTAAACATTTCTCAACACACCTTATCTACAACCAAGTCTCCTATATTTAGGCCCTTGCTCTCCTACTATATTATTTTTAAGAGACTTGAGATAAGCTTTCCCAAAGAAATCTACCATGACAGTTCAGTCTCATGAAGAAGTCTTCTTAACTACCTACCCAATAACAATCATAGCAAAAAGAAAATAAACAACATAAATGAGCACCTCTCATTATTTTAAAGTATTATGTTTCCCACAGCTCACGTGTTCTTTCAACAAAATTTCTAAATCTTAAACACCTGATTTTCATTCTTTACAATTATTGTGTATATTATATGGTATCCTGTCGAATCTCTTAATATTTATCGGTTTAACTTGTTTTCCAGTTTAAAGCTGTCAACAATGGCATTTCATTATTCTATCTGTTTGTTTTATGGACAATTATTCTGTATAGCCATATGTCTTCTCCATATGGTTCTTTAATAGGAACCTTGAAGGGGATGGTGGTGGAGGTGGTGGAGATCAAATGGAGCTTTCTGTAATTCTCTCACCATTCCACACATGAGAGAACAAATCTTTCCTGAATACAGCTGAAAGGCTGAGCAATCATGGCAATCAGATTGTTTTAAGGTGTCACAAAAATGAAATCATCTTTAAAATATGATGGAATTTCAACATACAATTTTTCATTAAAATAGATAATTCATTTAGTCATAAAGGATTTTATTCTTTTAAATTGTTTAGGAGGATATAAGTAATAAATAGATACAGAAATGATAGGCGATATACTTACATATTATACATACATTTATTTTATGTACATGTAAATGATAGTATTTAGTTGCTTTCAGTCATGTTTGACTCTTCACAACCCTATACATTATATTTAATTATATATAATTATCATATACATATACACACATATATACATACGGGTATGTATATACATACACACACGTGTATGCATGCTTAGCTTACCTTCTCCCCTTTAGAACCAGGGTCACCCTTCAGTCCAGGTAAGCCAGGGGGGCCCTAGGTAAAAAAATGAGAAAAAACAAAAACCATAACTTTAGTAAGTCTGATATGTAGTCCTAGTTAATCATCATAAAGTTTGTCAGATTTTAGGAAGGGATAGTTTAACAGTATTATGGTAACAAAAAATAGGAATCTTGGGACCCTCAATATTTACAACTATTCTTAAGTGTGTCTTATTCTTTGAGAACAGTATTTTTTTCTTATTCTGAAGAAGGCACAAGGAATTGCTTAGATGAATGAATAATTAAGAGAAAAGTTAATAAGGAACTTTTTATACAAAGAGATTTCCAAACTCTATCAGAATCTCTTAATCAATAGATTATTTCTTGCCATTTCTCTTCTTTTCCAAATATTTACCTTTCAAAAGGTTAACAGGATTGGGGAGTGGGAGGGCAGATAGGTTGCTTAGTGGACAAAGAGCCAGGGATGGGAGGTCCTGGATTCAAATTTGAACTCAGACACTTCCTAGCTGTGTGATCCTGGGCAAGTCACTTAACTCCCATTGCCTAGCCCTTACTGCTCTTCTGCCTTAGATACATAGTTTTGATTCTAAGATGGAAAGTAAGGGTGTTTAAATATATATATATATATATAAGGATGTCTCAAAATGCGCTTCAAAGATACTGAACTATTTCTGTATGATTTATTAAGTCACTGAGATGATGTGTACTGAAATTTTTCTCTGTATTATATCTGTTTTATGAGAAGAAAATACTTGCCTCCAAAAGATATATTATCATGAGATAAATTGCCTTTACTGCATACTCATAAAAATTGTCAGCTAATGTAGAGTATAATTGGAGAGACTACCTAAACCAGTGAAATCCTGGGCTCTAGAAGTATTGAAATAAGCAGCCATGTTTAAATACTTGTCTAATTATGCATATGTGTCCATCCTAAGGTGGGTTTTAAAGTGTTGTGGCCAGAGGAACTGCATCTCCCAGCATGCCTCAGGGGTCTCTCCCTACAACTTCCTGGCGTGGGATTGGCCTTGAATGGACCAATCCGGTGCTGGGGGCAAGGGTGGGAGTGGGGGGGGGGGGAAACCACACCACCTACTTCCTGGTGTGGGCTTGGTCTTGAATTGGACCAATCCCATGCTAGGGAGAGGCCACACACCCCCTACTTCCAGGCGTGGGATTGGTGTATGTAAGGACCAATCCCACTCCTAGAAGGGAACTTTGAATCTGAGAAGATTCAGGGTTAATGAGGGTAGTTAATTTCAGCCTAGGGGAACTCTAATGCATTTTTTCTTTAAATAAAGTTTTAAAAAGATCAAAGGCAGATAGTTTTCTTTCACCTCTTCAATATAACCAAGTGGTTTTAATTATAGGTAAACTATAAAAGATTCTTGAAGGAATCTTATATTTGAATTGTGATAGACTATATAACTTTTTCTGCATTTTAAAAGTGTTGAACAATGGAGTAACAGCCTCAAAAACTACATAGCAAACTTTCACTTCTGAATATTTTTTTCCTGTTTCAAATCTTAACAGCCTCATGAAACTGTATGAATTCTTGGGAGCCAGGCCAAATAAGTGCCTAAAAAGGTTTTTGTTGTTCTTCAGTTGACTATTTCAGTTGTCTGACTTCTTGTGACCTCATTTGGGATTTTCTTGGCAAAGATACAGGAGTGGTTCGCCATTTCCCTCTCTGGCTCATTTTACAGATGAGGAAACTGAGGCAAACAGGACTAAATGACTTCTCTAAGGTCATATATATGGTAAGGGATTAAGCTTTGATTTGAATTCAGGTCTTCCTGACTTCATGCCCTGTACCCTAATCATTGTGCAACCTAGCTGATCATGACATTTTAAGGAAAGGGCATGAAGAGATTGAATGGCTTAGTCCTTATGAAAAAAGAAAGCTTCATGATATTCTATATTAGGAGCATTCCCTTTCTTCTTACTCATGAGTTAATTTAATACATAGATAAAGTACTTGGCTTTAGTTGGACCTAGTAATAAGCACAGGTATCTGCCAGCTTCCTTATGCCATTTTAATAAAATAATGGACATAACATACTAATTTACACATGAAGCCCTTTTTGTCCAAGAAATGAATTAAGCCCAATAATACTCTTTTGAATGTGGCTTGGAGGTGGATGATTAATCCCTAGCCCCAAGTTTCTCTTATTCTACCTCAGGGTCTCTTGTGAACAGATCAGCAATCATGCCACATTCTTGTGCCTGAGATAGGTACAAATGAGACTAGAAGGAAACTGTCAAAATTCATTTTTAAATACATCCTGAGGCAGGATTTTAACACTGGACTCTAAAGATGAAATACTATCTAATTTGCTACAGCACCATGGTCCCAGCTCACTAACTCTGGCTATACCAATACATGTATGAGAAAAGAACAGCATGTCATTTGTGTTAAAAATAAAAATTATAGATTCCATTCCTGCTAGTTAACAGATTATGCAGGTCAGGAATACAATCTCTACTGCCTTTTTGCAAAAACAATGGTCTGATACAGCTCTATCAATTAAGACAAAATGATAACCAATATGTATTCATTGACTCAGTCAGATGGAATGTAATGAGTTACATAAAATTTAAGATGGAAATGAATCCTCCAAACCAAGTCTTTTTCAGAGAAAATCCATAAAAGATTTTTTTTAGGTTAGGCTTCCTAGAATAGAGGACATAGAGTTAGGTCTGCTAACATCTGCAGGAGGTAAGGCTACTTTGGATGTAGTCCATTCATTTAAAAGCAACTCTATAGTCTTATTAATGTTAGATAAATTCAAACCAAGTATAAAATAATCATTGTCAGAAATAAACGACATAGAGGTTCTGGGTAGGTGGATATATTTGGATAACTGGCTTTTTCCAGGTAAAAAAACACTCCTCTCAGAGAGAAAGGAAAAACATGAAGCTGGTTCAAATACATTAGTTCTTTTCCTTTTCTTATTTGATGTCCCCTCTTTCCTAGAAATGACTATAGAGATAGTGACTAGACCTATGGATTCATTGAAAGAGGAACTCCCACATGAGGAAACACTTTACTAATGCAGATTGCCACCTATGCTGTTATTAGAGTTTTAGGGAGTTGCCTAGAGCACTGAGAAGTTAAGGTTAAAGAATGTCACAGGAGTGACTGGAACTATGTTTTTCCTATCTCTAGCATCATTTTTCATTTCATGACACCTCATTACCTCAAATACAAAAGATTATATATGATCAGGAGCCTGATGAGGGTAATACCTTCATGTATTTGTGAGAGGAAATAGTAGTCTTATAAGATATACACACTTGTTTTAATTTGTTTAGTAATAAGTTCACAAATTCTAAACCCTTTCTGTTTTCACATGAAAAGGATGTAAGGAATATATAGAAGATATTTCAGAGTTGTTTAGATTTGCATTTCTCTAATCAACAATAATTTAGAGCATTTTTTTTTCAAATTGTCTGAAATGATAAAAGAGCAAAATGACAAATGCTAGAGATGACATGGAAAATTCAGAACACTAATACAGCATTGGTAGAACTGTGAACTGATCCAAACATTTTGGAGAGTGATCTGGAATTGTGCCCAAAGAGTTATAAAACTGTATACCTTTTGCCCTAACAATTTAACTATTAGGCTTGTTTCCTAAGGTGGGGAAAATCAAGGGAAAAGGGAAAAGAACCTATATGTTCTAAAATAATTAGAGCAGCTCTATTGACATAGCAAAGGACTGTACATTGAGGGGATGCCCATCATTTGGAGAATGGGTAAACAAGTTGTGGCATATGATTGTGATGTAATGCTACTGAGCCATAAGAAATGATGAACAGATTAATTTTTTTAAAAATACGGCAAGATATACATGAGATTATGAAGAGGAAAATAAACAGAAACAAGAGAACATTATATACCACAACAGAAATATTGTTTCAAGAATATGTTCACCTCCAGAGAAAGAGCTAATAAATAGAAATAAGTGAGGCATAGCTTTATATATACACATTTCTTTGGTCAAATGATATCTTCTCTAGTGTAGGGAGGGTACGGAGAGAAGAAGATACATAGGGATTTTAACATAACAAATAAATAAATTTAAAAATTAAAAAAGAGAGAGAGACTAGGTGTCCATACTCGGTCTAACTTAAATTTGATCATTGAAATAAAATTTGGAAAATTTATTAGTTCTACCTAGGTGTTTACCAGATCATGACATCTTGTCTCATTGCTTCCTAGCAAATAGAGAGAGAAAATGGAAGCAGAGCCATATTTTATATTCTTGGGTTTACAGATTACTGAAGATTCTAACTGCAGCCATGAAATGAAAAGATGCTTTCTCCTTATCTGGGCAGCATACTAAAAAAGCAGAGACATCATTTTTCTGACAAAGTCCATATAATCAAAGATATGGGTTTTTTTCCACTAGGAATGTATGACTGTGAGTGTTGGACTACAACAAAAGCTGAACACTGCAAAATCAGTGCTTTTGAATTGTGGGCTGGAGAAGACTTTTGAGAGTTCCTTGGATAGTAAAGAGATCAAATAGATCAATACTTAGATAAATTAATTCTGACCATACACTGGAAGAAAACATTTCTTGAAGCTGAAGCTTAACTACTTAGGCTACATAATGAGAAGACAAGATTTGATGGGGGAAAAAAGATTCTCATGCTGGGAAAGTTTGAAGACAAAAGGAGAAAGGAACATCAAAAGATGAGATGAATAGACAGTGTCTTGAAAGTGATAATCGACATGAAGTTGGACAGACATCAGAAGACAGTGGACATAAGGGCCTGGCATGATAAAGTTTATGGGATCACTAAAAGTCAGACATGACTTAATGACTGTAAAACAACAACAATGAGGTGTTTATATCTTTCAACACTCCTTTCTTCAAGTATCCTCTTTAAAAGCATTAAAAGAAATCTGTTAATTTCCCTAAGTGTCATTTCATATAAAATTCATATTTTAAAATGGGGCTGTTTAACTGACCCTCATTATTACTAATCTTCTCCTGAGAGTGGACATCTTTGAAGTTATGATATGTCACATAAATGGATGACCCTATGAAACTGATGCAAATTCAAAAACCTCAAATCTTTATTTTGAAATTGTTATCTAAATAGGATCTGTTTTCTATTTCTACTTCAGAATTCAATAGGATGCAAAATATCTGGGAAATACATAATTCATGAATATAAATGAAAAGGAAAAACAGGGATAGTATAGGCTTAAGCTTCAGCATTACAAAGTCCAACATTTTCACCTGCAGTGCTCTGTGTTACAGAATATTTGCTTTAGCATTAGTTCCACTGAAGCCCAAAGTAGCTATGGTGCCTGAATCTTGTCTAAAGGTTGGAATAAGTTTTAACTTAGTGGAAAGCAAATATTTTGATATGCCAATTTGTCCAGTTAGTAAATAATGCTACACAAACTAATTCCATTTGTAAATTGTTATATCCCAGCAATCATAATAAAAACAATGATAAAAATCCAAATTGAATCTCAATAATTTTATCTAAATCTGTAAATGTGGCATCCCTATTTTTAAAAATTGCTTTGGATAGCTTAGTAATGTGGTAGGAGAGAGATGAGAAGCAAGGGAAAGAAGGAAGGGAGGAAGGAAGGAAGGAAGGAAGGGAGGTAGGAAAAATGAAAGGGTCATGTCAAAATGAATTTGTCTATCAATAAAATGAAGATTTCAAGTCATCAGGTTACTAAGGAACATAATTCTTTTAAAAATGAATTTTATGATTCATAATTGTGATTGGGCTGGTATGGTCACATGAAGGATAAAGAAAAGCACAGAATAATTTCACTTACTTAATTTTATTTAAAATTATTACTTAATTTATTTAAAGTTTGATTATTTGTGAAAACTATTACAATTAATATTTTGTGGGGGGGGGAATAAGCAAGAATACATTTTTAATCTAACTTTCAAAGTGGCATAATTTTAGAAAATAAACATGTCCCAACTAAAAGATTAAGTTATGAAAGAGAAATATGCCATAAAAGTTGCTGCCATAAAACTATCTTTTGATTTATTAAATGCTTTCAAGAACTGTTCCAGATTGGGGGTGGGGTTCCAAAATTTTTTTTTCTTTCAAAGAACTTGCTTTCTGTGGGGGAATATAATATATAAAGACATATGAATTGCCAGTGATATTGATATAGAAATATATCTTCACAATTTGAAAGAGGGAGAGAGAAAGAACTGAGGAAAACGAACATCTGTAAAGACCTTTCATCAGATAGATCACACACTGAAGGTTGGAACTAGGGATTCCAAGAATCAGACTTTAGAAGGGAATTGATTTTATTCCAAAGTTGTGGAGTGGTTTAATGCAACACTGACTTCAGAAACAAAAATTAGGAAAAAAATTGATTGGAATGTAGATTTTATGGAGAGGAATAACATACAAGAGACCTGAAAAGATAGCCTGAAAACAAATAATGAATGGCTTTAAGAAACAAATTAAAGAATGCATATTGCTCTCAGAGACAAGGGAAAATCATTGAAACTTCTTGTGCAAATGCAAGAGCTGGTACTGGCTTCATTTTAGGAAGGTATCTGTGAATAGTGGATTGTTGAGAAAAGAGTCTAGAATTGATAATTCAATGATGAGGATATTACAATAGTCTACATGAGAGATAATGAGGGGTCAAACTTGGGTAGCATCTGAATAAGCCAGCAGAATGATCAAGATGAATGAAAAATATGCTGTGGAGATAGAACACAAAATTTGATAACTTATTAGATATGATGGAGTGGAAAAGGAGAGGGAAGAAAGAATCAAAGTTGGTGCTGATTTGCTACTTTTTAGTCTAAAATTATAAAGTAGAAAAACATTTCCCTTCAGTATTGTAAAACCTGACTATTAGAATAGAACTCTATTTTGGTTGGGGAAAAAAAGGGTAGCATAAATAAAGTCACTCTGTATATAGCTCTACTGGATACTTCCTTGATCTGTTTTGAGTAGTCTTTCACTAAGTTTCAAAAAACCAGTTGAAGGAACTAGATTGAAACTAATGGCAGCCATAGCAAATCTAACACTAAATCACTTTATGAATGCCTCCCAAATGCCCCTGCATCAATAGAGATCTTTATTTAGGCTCTGTAGTTACACTCTTATCCTTGGTATTTCACTTGGCACACATCAGTTTTTAATTGTGCTGTTGACTACACTATTTATATACAGTTAGCCAAGAGTCAGAAGCAAGAACCGACTCTTGTCAGAAGAGGTTTAGCAGATATACTTGATGGTTTTATTTTTGGTATTAGCTAAAGGAAGTCTCCAGTTTGGCTTCTTCACTTCATCTTGAGAAAAAGGTCAGAATACTTATTGGAAAATCCTGTATAATAAGAAAAAAGCTCTGGCAAACTTCAGTAGACATTAGGCAGACATATTTTTTTCTGCCAAAACCCTCTCTCTGTGCAGTCAATAGAATACCAAAACTTAATGGAACTTCTCTTGCAAATGTGAGAAAATATACAGACAGAGAGTTGTTCTTACTGGGCCTTGTGCCCAGATTGGCAACTCTACTGACCAAAGCCACTCACAATTTGATATCATTTAAACTCACACTGGAAAATATGGCCATTAACTTACTGAATGAGTGTTTGAAAATATTTTTAATTGATCCCTTAGGTCTAAAAAAAAAACAGCACTTGTAACCACTCCTCCAAAAATAAGGAATTAAGAACTTAACCTTCCATATTAGTATAATATCAACAAGAGATTTTTCTTTTAAGATATTTTTTTAAAACATTAGGAAACATGATTCCCATTTTCTGGTGAATCTGAGTGTAGAGACATGTGAGTTGATTAATGAAAAGACAATAAATGATGAGTCACTTGGACTTGAACATACATGTTGAAAATCTATTCAGTTCCACCATATCTTGGATAAAGTATGAGCTGAATGAATGTTTGATAGGTAAAGTTTATACCTTTGTTTCATAGTTTCTTCAACCCAGTCAACTCTAATGGCTTTTACTCTCATTCAATTTCAGTCAGCCACCATTGAAATCACAGTGTGGACTGTTTTATCATTTAGATTTCTTCCAATATACTGAAATTTTCCTTGACTATAAACTCTTCTCCTTCATCCATCCAATCTTCTTATTCCTACTGAACCTATTCAATAACCTCATTATTATTTCCAGTACTTAAATCTCCCATACTCTCATTCTTCTAGTCTACCAGTCCTTTACTGTTTTTGTTATTCTCTCCACTCAATCTGGACTAGAACATGAACCATTTTGAAAATGCTGTCTCTAGCACCTTATTATCAATTCTTCACCTTATTGAAACTCCCACAATCTGATTTCTCATGTTCCACTACAAATTCACATAACTTTTCTGGAGAAAGTCAGGAAACCATGCTTGATGGGGTTCACTTTAAATTCATTCTTTTGAATCTTGTTTGAACCTTTCCTGTTACCTTTATGTATCTCTTTCCAAATCTCTATCAGATTTTCTATAATGATTGTTGCAAAACATTTCCACTCTCCTCCAAATCCTAAGATCAGTCTCATTTGCCTCATATTCAGAGGGTGAACTTTAGTTATTGGTCTTAAAATAATCAAACATGGAGTCCATCAACATCTCTTTTCAAGACGATAAAAAATCTTTATGTTTTTACTTATTTTTTCTGCATTTTATTCCTTCTCACAGGAAGTGATGCCTCCTAATAATAAATCTTCATGCCTCTACTTACTATTTTTCTGAGATTCTACACCATCAGTTATTCCCTTTGACTCTTTTTGTCTCTATATTTCTCCTCCTGTCCCTATCTATCCCTCTTTCTTCTTCAATATTTTGTTATTTCCTATCTGCCTGTAAATATATTCAGGTTCCCCTTTCAAAAAAATAAAAAAAAAAAAGATGGTGAGAACCTTTCTCCATTTGTTCCTTGTTCTGTAATTTCTTGAAAAAATTGTCCTTTAATCATTATTTCTACAACTTGACCAATGAAAATCCCCTCTCCTGATATTCCTTATAATTCGATGAATTTCTAGTAAAATTTTATTTTTGTAAGTCACTAATAATTACTTGATTCATGAGTCCAACAGTCTTTCTTCAACCTAAAAATGCTCTTTTCACTTGGCTTCTATGATATTTCCCCTTTGGGTTTTCTTTCTACCTCTTTGTTTCTTTTTTGATTGTTTGTTTCTTCATTGACTTATTCATTATTTCTTTTTTTTCTATCTGTGAAGAAATGTTGATGTTTTCCCAAAGGTCTGCCATTTATCCTCTTCTTTTTTTCTATACTGTCTTCTTTTATAGTCTTATCCATTCTTATGACTTTAATATAAGTGAATCTGTAATCTTTATATACAATCATCTGCTGCATCAAATTTTCTCCATTCAAACTTCAAGCAACCTCACACAATCTCTCATTTTCTTTTCTTCCCTGCTTTCTTAAAGCCTTACTTTCTGTCCTAGTAACAACTCAGAGACAGAAGAGGGAAGAGTTAGGCAAAAAGGGTTAGGTGACTTGTCTAGGGATACACAGTGAGTAAATTTTTGAGGTCATATTTGAACCCGGCCCTCCCACCTCCAGGTCTGGTTCTCTATTCACTGTGCTACCAAAGTGCCCCCAGATCCACATTTTTTCATGCTTGTTACATCTCAATAGTTCCTAATGACTATCTCCAACTACACAATTACTTTATACCACTGCCAATTAACCATTCAAATAGGAGATGTGGATAAAATCATGTTCCTGCTCAAAAACTTTCAAAGGCTCTCACAAAATATAGTACAGAGTCTTTAGAACTTCCCATTAAAGGGTCTCTTCACGGTGGTTCAACATTTTTTCCCCTAATCTTATCTTCTACTATTTCCCTTCATGTGCCCCTTTCAGACTATTCACAATTTCTCCAGTATGCCTCGATGATCCCAATCACACTATTCTCTAAATCTAGAATGGTTCTGTATATATGTTGGGAATTGTTTTAGGAACTGGAGACCAGCCTATTTAATTCAACCATTGTAGTCCTAATCATACCACAGATAACTATTAATTCTTTTAGACCACAACTCAAATTTACTAATGTGAAAATAGAAGACTCCAATGGCACTCGGAAAGGAAGATGAAATTTAATATAGAAGATGGCATGAAGATAGTAAGGAGATGCTGGATTTGGAACCAGAAGAACTTGGGCAGAATTCCAAGCCCTATTATCTTACTACTTGTGTAATCTTGGATATGTCATTTTAATTTTTTAGACCAACATTTCTTGATCTATAAAATGAGAGTGATGGAACCTGTAACTTTTAATCTATGTTCCTACATAATAAGATAATTACTGGAGCAACAACTGCATTCCTTAAGCTCAAAGATCCAAATGTCTTCCTTTTGCCCTAATTTGATACAAAGTAAATTCTTGCTCTTCATCACAAAAAGAACAACATCCCTTTACAAACTGAATATCTAGTCAAATAAGATGAGCTATTTAAACATTTAATGGGGTTTTGGGAAATATAGAAAAAGATCAGAGTACAGAGAAAACAAGCGAACTCACAGTAATGTTCTGTTCTATGAAAATTTTTCCTTTCTTCAATAATGGAGTTTGATGTTTTATCTTTCTGATGATCTGTATTACTCATGGAAAGAACTATTTGATCACAGAATGACCATAATCATAGGCCAATATGATTTTTTTTAAAGAAGTGCCAGGAAATTTGGCATAATCATGGAGTTTTGGAGGAATTGTGGCCACTAGCCAGACCAATTGTGTCACTACTCCAAAGCGATATTCTTTTCATTCAAGGAATGTAAAAACCAAATGTTCTTCAAATAAAGTATTTTATTTTCCAAAGGCTTTACTCCATCACTTAGCATAACTTCTCCTTTATCAGGACTGAGCTGCCACTGAAGTACTCTTCCTGTCACATCATTACATGGAGACAACCTGGAGCTCTTCAAGCCCCTAACCACATAGGACTTTGGGAAAGTGCTTTGAGTACAGACCAGTGACAGACAATGCATCTCTCATATGAAGAACAACTTAATTAAATCGAGAGATTGCTTCACCAGACAGCTGAGCACCAAAAAAATGAATGTTTTTGTCTTCATGAGGCAATTTATAGACTGTCCACTATAGCAAGTAAAAAGTAATATCTATATCGAATAAATTAATGAATCTAAAAGCAATTATCAAATGTTTACTATGTACCAACCACTATGCTAAACACTGGGGATAAAAGAAAGCTTAAAAAAAACCCTTTTGATAAGAGGTGATTAATTCAGAGTACAGATCGAGGCTTTTTTTTTTTTTTTTTTAAGATGGGGCATAGCTGAAGCAGAAATTTGTTTTGCTTGATTACACACTTAGGCACATAGTGACCAAGGAGGTATGTTTTTTGCTCAGAGAAGTCTCAGGAGTAAGGAGTGGAGTTCTAGAACAATTGATTGGTATGTCTTTTGCAGAAATGTTAGTGTTATTTTGATTACTGCTTTGATTGACTCAGTTATCTATGATGATCAAAAGATGAGTCTTGTACAGTATCAGAACTGAGAGGTATATCCCATAATATAATGCCAAGCATCAGTTGAATTGATTTAATATTAAAATAAAATTAATTTAATTTAAATTACAGACAAGTATTAAAATTTACAGACATTCTTTGAGGAATGCTTTTAAAAGACAAGTAGAGAAGATGATACTCACTAAAGGACCAGGTGGACCATCTTGGCCTGCAGCTCCAGGAAGCCCTTGTTCTCCCTATAAGAAATAGATATGACTTTAACTGGGAAAAATTTATGGAAAGTATGTTTAAAATATCATGTTATTCAGAATACTTACCACAGGACCAGGAATACCACGAAGACCTTCTGGACCAGGTTTTCCTGCTGGTCCTTGAGGGCCAACAGGCCCGGTTTTCCCAGGGGCACCTTCTGATCCTGCTTCTCCCTGTCAGAAAATACAACTTATGAATATATTTAGCACTGAATCATGAAGAAAGAATTTCCAAGGTAGCTTCATCTGCTTCATAGGCTACACAAACATTGACTTTTGATTTTGTTTTTACCTTGGCGCCTTTTTCACCTTGTCTCCCCTCAGATCCAGCAGCTCCAGGAGGGCCCTAGAGGGACACATTATAAAAGAAATATTAATATTTGCATTTGATATGAGGAAAGCATTCATATGAGATGTAATCCCAATCAATCATTTAAATAGCTTGAAATGGACTCTAATACATTATTAACCATCAATAATATTTCATTTTCAACTTCAGGAGCAGAGAGAAAAACAAAACAAAATAATTTCACATTATATATAAGTGTCTTGTTAGA
This sequence comes from Gracilinanus agilis, assembly GCF_016433145.1. Lineage (NCBI taxonomy): Eukaryota > Metazoa > Chordata > Mammalia > Didelphimorphia > Didelphidae > Gracilinanus > Gracilinanus agilis. The sequence continues at coordinate 451,126,496 of NC_058133.1, forward strand.
TTATTAAAATAAACTAAATAAAAGCTAAATTGAATATAAATAAGAGCATAGTAGAACTTCAATGAGAATGAAATGTTCCCAGAAATACAGTGAATGCAAGGCTCTCCTGATCATAATCAGTTCAACAAACTTCATCTAACCCCAGAATTAGATTGATAAAGGAGTTGGAGGAAGGAATGTCACAATCTGGGCCATCTGATGACAGACTTTCTTGAAGGTCTTCCTAACACTTGGTTCCTCTGAATCAGATTTAAGAGTAGATACTCAGAGCTCCAGTTCTCTGTTGTCTTATTCCTGCCTCTGGGAAGGAAGGGCTTGAAAGTCACACACATTCACATCTCTAAATAATAACTCCCTTTCTTGTATTTTTGAAGGCTTGGGTTCTTTCTTAGACACTGTGCCATGATCTCCTCACTCATATCGCTTCAACTCTGAATCTCAGTTTTACCTCATTTAATAAAAAAATGATAAAATACTTGTTTTTTAAAATTCTAATGAGATAACATATATACAATACTTTGTAAACCTATCTACTCTAGAAATGCCAGCATTCATTACAGAGAATTCAGCAGATACCAAAGTAATTCTGTTGCTTTACTTTAGTGACACTGACAAGCTCCTTAAGATGTGGAACTTGCTAATACTAAGTACAGAAACAAAGTGATTTAAAAAAAAAATTATGACCTACACCATATAGCAAATTTGGGCAAACTAAGACCCATAAGCTAAAGCTAAACCTGGCTCAGTCTGTATAGCTCATGAGCTAAGAATTGCATCTTTTTTAACTTGCCAATTGTATGAAAACAGGTGATGAGCATAATTTAGCCTGTGAATTGTAGTTTGCCAGTCCCTGGCATGCAACATCAAAGCTATGTTCTCAAGATATAACCCAGAACCTTTTCTGCATGTTCAGGACACAATTATGGCAACTGCAAAACTGGAAAATTAACAATTACTTAAGTTGGAAATCACAAAGATATATTTTTTTCCTCTGTGGGGGAAAAAAAAAAACAATGAACCAATCATTTCTTCATGAGTCAGAAAAATCTAGATTTAAATCCGTTCTTTGACATTTACTAGCTATGTAAAATCCTAGGAAAGTTGCTTCATCTCTCCTTTGTAACCTAAAGATATATTACTCATAGTACCTGTCTCACAGGGTAGTGAAACAAAAATGAGAATATAAGGTGACATTATTTTTTTACCTGGAAGGAGTCCCACCCTCTTAATATACAGGTAGGATACTGAGGCACAGAGAGTCTTAATGAATTTGGACAAAGTGATTTAACATAAGCAGTAAGAAGCAGAAAAAGGACTCCGTTCCTGACCCTCTAATTATAAATGCAGCACTGTTTCCACAGTTCCAATGTACAAATCCATAAAACACTTTTCAAAATTTAAAAGTTGTATATTCCTGTTAGTAGTAGTGATAACTGTCATTATTAATGTTGGCGGTAGGATATAGACATATGGACTTCTCTATCTACAAAGAATGATAAAATTTTATTCTGGCCAACTCTAGAAGAAGTAAAAAGAATTTTTAAAATTATATTTCTAACTAAAATTATTTTATAGCAATAGAATCAATAATTTTCTCAAAGCTTCACTTTATGGATGAAACCATTTGTTACTTCTAAGTGAAGCAAATGACTCACCTTGATATTTTAAAAGCTAACATGTATTCATAGTACATTAAAGAGGCATCTATCACCAGATTCATTTAATAACCATAGCCACTGCTTCATCTACTTTTCATGTCTTTCCTTTGGCAATGTGTGTTGCTTGATTTAATACTCTTTTAATATTTTCATTTTTTCAAATTATGAGTAACTTGAAATAAAAAAAGCATGTAAAAATATTTTACTCCACATCTAAGGGTCTTTTTTTCTCCAATAAAAGAACATGAAACTAACTCTAGACTTCAGAGAGCTGGGATGATAATTCAAATATTCAAATTCCATGACTTATTGACATACGTTATATACTCTTTTATTGCCTTCAGAAAGTACATCCTTATTCCAAAGTATTGAAAAGCCATGGAAATATGTGTGTGTGTGTGTGTGTGTGTGCGTGTGTAAATCATTTAACATATCCAAACATCATTTCCTAATTTGAAAATAAGAATTATACCTGTAACATAAAATTCACAAGTTATTTTGAGCCTCAACTGTATATAAAAAGTTCATATATAAAATTAGCCTTTCAGCCTTTAAAGTACTATATAAATGTTAGTAAATATTATTAGTGTTAAACTAACATACCCTCTTATTTTACACATGAGGATATTGAGACAAGGAAGGACCAAGCAATATGCTCAGTGTCACAGAGATTTTAGTGATCATGGCTCTGACCAATCTCAGATATTATTTTTGTGGAAAAAGGTTCACTAGATGACTATGAATAGTCAAATATATTTCAGTCTCAGTTTGATCTCCAGTGTAATAACCAAGGAATTTGTGTTTGATCTTATCCAGTTTAACTTAAAAAAAAAGCCAACCTTATCTTCGTTCTTAGAGTTGACACTAAATACTGGTTTAAGATAGAAGAATGTTAAGGACTAGGCAAAGTATTTTTTGTTTAGTTTAGTTTAGTTTTTTTAGTGATTTGCATGTGAGTGTAGATGGTAGCTTTATCAAATTTATAGATAATACAAATGAAGGGGGGGGATAAATAACAAGTTACAGAGTCAGAATTCAAGGCAAATTTTGAATAGGTTATAGTCCTAATTAGAAAGAAATGAGAGGCATTTGAATAGGGATAATTAGGAAAACTTATAATTGATTTAAATCAAATCAATATTGCAAGTACAAGATAGAGCTAGATCATATTTGGTTTAACAAAAAATAGAATTTTAATGCATTAAAGGTTCATTATGAATCATCAGTGTAATGTGGCAGCATGGTAGGAAGACCGTGAGTAAGTTGGAGTGTGTCTCTAACTTGACTGATTAGCATGATATACCTATATACATACATACATACATATATATGTGTGTGTATGTATAAACAATATAGAAACAGAAAAAATTGGATTATTGTGAACACATCAAAGAAAAATTAGACTAACTATAACAATGTTACACACACATATGTATATATGAAGTTTTGCAAAGCTTAAAGAATTATTTGATTGCCCATTATTCACTTTTTGTGGTAGCAAAGCACTAAATACCAAGTAGCAATCCACCAGCTGTGACAGAATTTTCAGGAGCTATCCAATTCAGCACCGAATGCTTCCAGGAAATTGGGAGGGGAACTGAGCCTGTCATTTCATTGCTATACAGTAAAATTATGGGTGAGGAAGATCCTTCTCTCAATGTTAGCATCTTTTCTTCAACTTATAGTCTTAGCAGAACACTGAAAGGTCAAGCAACTTGGATAACAGAACAGCTATGTGTCAGAGGAAGTCTTTGGACCCAAATCTTCCTGGTTTATAGATCAACTAGGTCTCAAAGTCTTTGTTGTCTGTGGCATATTATCTCTTTGCATCCCTTTTAAGCAATCTTATTCAGAGCTTCTGGGTTCAAAATCTTGGTTCTCCTTTTTACAAAATATGAACAAGGGCAAATCCATTCACTCTTAGCCACAGTTACCTCATTTGTAAAATGAAGAGATATAGCCAAATGACCTTTGAAGTCCTCTCCAGCTCTAAATCTAGGAGTGTGTGTTTGTGTGTGTGTGTGTGTGTGTGTGTGTGTGTGTGTAACACTTACACTGGAATCAATACTGAATATTGGTTCCAAGGAAAAAGAGTGGTAAGGGTTAGGCAATGGGGGTTAAATGACTTCTCCAAGGTCACATAGCTATGAAGTATCTGAGGCCAGATAGGAACCTGTGTTCTTACAGATATGGAAGAATTGTTTTTCAAAATTATATGACTTTGTTGTGTACAGATCTGTGTCACAGGTTGACATAATTAAAAGTAATGAAGAACGATATTATGTTTACACTTAGCTTTTCTGTTTAACTATCCTTGAGTTAAGGTATTGCTTTGGACTACATTATTAAGCTACTTGACACTTGAAAAAGAAGAAAAATATTAATTGTGAATGTTAAAAAAGATCTAGTTACAATTTTATTGGTGGTTTTAATGCCATTATAAATATGTTTTAAACTAGTGGAACAAATAGAATATTACATAAACTAGACAAAGCCAATTAAGAATGTCAGTTCCCCCAAACCTACTGCAAAGGACCAATTTAACACATTATATTAAATAGCTTTCAGCTTATTTTTAATGATATTGTCATATTTTAAGAGTAAACAATGCAAATAATTGCTCACTAAAGACTATCTAAAGGTTGATATATCTGTAGCTATTCCATAATAAGAACATCCGCACTTCGTTTTGATTAGCAATATTCATAAAGCGAAGTCATAACCATCCTCAGATGCCTGATAATAATGAGATAGCTTCATAATTCATAGCACTGAAATCTCTACTAATTTTGTTTGCAAGTGACTGAAATGGATTAGAGAGCACTTAATGAAATATATTTAAGCTGCTATTTTGCAACAGAGGATAAACATTTCTAAATTGACCTATTAAGGATTTCTCTTCCTCCATAACAACAACAAATCAGTCTTTGTAAACAATTAAATGGACTCAAAATACGTTAGATCTCTATTAAGGTGTAACAATAGCAACAATTGTTAGAAGGCTCCTTGTTATTCCTTAAATCTTATTGATTACTGTATCCTCACATAACAAGATTTCCCCTGTTCCCATCTGACTAGTAGACGTTAAGCTAATCAGGCAAAGACAATTTGTACTACCCCTATTGTCACTGCTGCTGCTACTCCTGCTGTTGTTACTATTCCTGCTACTATTTGTTCTTCTTATAATGCCAACATCATAAGCTCAATCACCACCACCAATACTACTAGTACTGCTACTACTCTTACTTCTACCACCATCATGAGTTAACATTTAAATATTTATTAAAGACTCACAACAAATTTGTAGGGTAAGTCCTATTATTATCTCCATTTTATAGATGAGGCAATTGAAGGTAAAAGGTTAAGTGACTTGCTGAGGGTCACATAGCCAGGATTTGAAATCAAGTCTCTGACTTCAGGAACATCATCTATCCACTAAATCAAATAGCTATCTGAGTTTAAATTGTTCAACTTAAAATTAGCAAATGACAAATGTTTGGATAGTCAAATAATTATTAAAATATCAGCTAGAGATGAAATAGCTCTAAACATTGTCCCTGTCCATCCTCCTATCATTTCCTAGTAGATTTAAAATTATTTTAATATCTTGCCCCTAAATTACTTTCTATTCTGCATAGGATAATTAAAGAGTTCTAAAAAGTAAAGACTTATGGTATACCATAGGATTACTACATTCAATCTATATTGTGTTAAAATGAGCAATTTCTAAAGGATAAAATATGTAAAAGTGGCTTTGAGTCAGCATTGAGTTTGCATTACAATAATAAGAAAATGTTATATGGATAAGTTTATCCCAAATTTGTTTCCAAAGTATAGTAGATATTAGAAAATTCGTGTAAAATGCTTTGCAAATAAAACTATATAAAACTGTATGAAAATATATATAAACTCCCTTGATCATCAAAATAATAATTATTGTTATAAAAATGACAATATCTTCACCTTTTAAATTTCATGTGTACGAAGAACACCAGCTGAAAGAAACTATATCTATCTCTGCTGATCTGTGACTGTTTTAAGTTAGAGATATAGTAAGTTGCCTGGGGCACCAAGAGTGAGAAGGAAAATGATTTCTCCTCATCATACAGCTAGCATGAACCAGAATTTAAACCTAGGTTTTCCTGATTCTGAGGTTAACCTTTTACCTCCATGACACATTGGCTTTCATGTTATTGATATTGTAAACACAATCTCATTCTTAGTATATACAAATATATAAAATGCATGTATGTATATATAGAGAAACAGACAAAAGGAAAGAGAGAGATGGGGAGAGAGAGAGAGAGAGAGAGAGAGAGAGAGAGAGAAAGAGAGAGAGAGAGAGAGAGAGAGAGAGAGAGAGAAAGTGTTCAAAGCAACCCTTTGGGACCAAATTTGCAATCATACTATAGTTGTTTATATTTAATGTTCTATGGGCTATTTTACTGGTTGATAAAATAAATGATCTATTATTTTTGCTCTCATTACTATCATATTTAATATCAATGAGGTTTTAGATTTTAAATACATTTTAAGTTATTGTTTCTCCTAGAACCCACATAGTAAAATATATGTGTCTAGTAAACATATGTATGGATATAGCACATGCACAGAACATATGTGTATGCTATAGTTACATGTGCATGTACTTATCTATATGCTTATATATGCCTATGAACACATTTTTCNGAGAGAGAGAGAGAGAGAGAGAGAGAGAGAGAGAGAGAGAGAGAGAGAGAGAGAGAAAGAAAGTGTTCAAAGCAACCCTTTGGGACCAAATTTGCAATCATACTATAGTTGTTTATATTTAATGTTCTATGGGCTATTTTACTGGTTGATAAAATAAATGATCTATTATTTTTGCTCTCATTACTATCATATTTAATATCAATGAGGTTTTAGATTTTAAATACATTTTAAGTTATTGTTTCTCCTAGAACCCACATAGTAAAATATATGTGTCTAGTAAACATATGTATGGATATAGCACATGCACAGAACATATGTGTATGCTATAGTTACATGTGCATGTACTTATCTATATGCTTATATATGCCTATGAACACATTTTTCCTGCCTGCTGCAACTGATTTCACTAACACCATTTGTTACTGTCTTTTTAATATTTTACATTTATGTGCCATGAGAACATTATACAGCTTCTCATCTGGAAGGAAGACATAAAAACTAATTCTCCTTTTCAGCAATATGTCTATAAAAAGTGACAATTGATAACGTGTCAAAAGATGGCTGGTTCATTTGCCAGAGACTTAAACCATTTGTGCTTGTTGACTGACTGACTGACTAGTATGTGGTATTGAAAATCAAAAAGTTAGTAGAGGAGCTGTGTAGGAACATACCATTGGCAATTGGCTACCATAAGATACTAGTAATATAATTAAGCTCTGGATTCAAAGGATGATTCCTTGTACCAAAATGTCATCTGGTTATTTCTTGGAATATAACATACTTTGACCCAATAATCAATTTTTTTATAAAGCCCCAAGCATTGTAGTTTAAGTATATGGGCACTCATTTCTAAACTGCATGAAAATTCTGAAACTAGAAAATACAGTGTCAATTTGAATTATTATATAAATTTCTATAACAAGCAATGGTCAAAATGTTGAGGGAAAATCTTGTCTTTCAAGAGAAATTGGTTTATTAGGTGCTGGGTCAAGAAGTTTAGGATTTGCTATCCACCACTACCACTGCCACATATACTCATACTCTGATGTTTAGCAAAGCATGGCTAAATACTCCCTAGACACTGGAGATATTATGGAACAAAGATAATCATATATTTCCCAGCAGGGTTTATGATAATGACACCAATAGCTAGCATTTATATAGCTCTTTAAGGTTTGTAACACATTTTATAAGTATTTTCTCATCTTATATCATCCCTAGGTGGTAGGCACTATTATCCCCATGTTACAAATGAGGTAACTGAAGCAGACCAAGATTAAGTGACTTGCCCAGAATCACTAGTAAGTTTCTGAGGCTGGTTTTAAATATCCTTACTCCAGGTCTAGTCTCTATCCATTAGGCCACCCAGATGCTTTACCACTCTACTATGATTGTCTAACCCAAAGATTGCTAAAAAAAATTATGAATATATCTCTTGCTATGTTTGTTTTTGTATGAATGGAAGCTAAAATAGCATCATTCATGTCAGTAAGAGTTCTGTTCATTCTGGTCATGATTTATAATAGGCATTTATCGCCAGCAATCATCCATTCAGCTACTTTTTCTTGATTCTAGTTCTTTCTGCTAATTCTTTTCTTTCTCCCTTTCTCCCTTTTTCACTAAAACAATCCCATTTTGAACTTATTCAGAAGAAAAAGAGTCTCAAAATAGTTTTAATTTTTAATTATAGAAAATTTAATGTAGAACTAAAATAATTTTCAAAATATCCAAATCCCAACCTAACTTTCCCCCCAGCTTTCTATTCCCTTTGGCTAGGACAATTTGAGCCTCAATCTCTGTTTGTGTTGATTTTGTCAAAGTTGCAAGAATCTTAAAGACTTGCCTTCTGTTCTCTCTAATAAATATAATGTGCCTGGTGTAACATTATACATATAAAGGTACTTAAGGAGTAATAATACACTGCTAAGGGTATTGAAGCTATCAATTTGTGATTATACAGTTAATTTAAGGTAAGAGCTGACTAGACATTACTGACAAAAAAATACAAATCATTAAAGACTCCTGAAAAATATCTATTTGTATATAGAAATCTAAAAGATACAGAGCATCTGGCTGCCAAGTATTTCCTTCACTATGTGCTGTGCAGAGTTGAACTTAAAACATCAGTGTGATTGTCTTTGAACTCCATTAAACATTCGATCTTTTCACAAATAATTTCTCCAGACTCCTGAAGTAATTTTTAAAACAAATCATGTTTCTGCAACCCAAGATATAATTTTATTTTATAGCCTGCTTCATTTATTGAAAATAAATTATGTATATGGCTTATGCTACACTTACAGTGCATGGTACTCCATAATTTAAGACGGCGATGTACGCGCCAAAGAGGATTTATGTGTCTGATTTTGTACAATTCTCATTCTGCCCGTGTTTTGGGTAACACTTGAGTAGACAAAGTTGATTTTGTACATTCATGTCCCACAACAGTAATGGCTTTCACAATGCACTTTATCATGAATTTGAGTGTGTGTGGGTTAAATGCATACAAATGTGACAACTGTGCTTCTGCAGGGTCTTATGTATAGAGAACAGTTAAATGTAATGAACATATTTGGTCATCTGCAGAAAGATGAAGTTTGCTCCTGATTTTTGTCTTTCTTTTCCCAATAATTCACTGACACTAAGTAATGAATGTATATTCAGCTCATAGTATCTTATGGAAACCACAAGGCCAATAGTGTTATGTGATTTATTGGTGCCACTAAGAGATGACATCCAGTGAGAATATTTATTCTCCAAACAATTATGTAACTAAGTATTCACAATCAATCATATAACTAATCAATGCATTTGTGACTTGGCTTCAGAGATGGGCAATTTAATAGTATTATTTTCCACTTCTAACCTTTTCCAATCAATCAGGTAATCAACTTGTATTGAGCACTTTCTATGCAAAGAGCAAAGTGCTTGTCACCATGGTGGATACCTAGAAGAAGTCCCCTGGTCTTAAGGAATTTATTATCTAGTTGAGAAGATAAGAGACAAATATAAAGAGACAGCTAAGACTAAAGGAGGTGCAGGATTGTCATATATTGATGTCATAGTAAATATTATGAAATTCAAAGAAGGGAACTTTGTGAAATTAGTTGAATGGAATGCTTAGAAAGCGCGTTATAGTAGTAATCTTTGAGTAGGTCCTTGCAAAATAAAATAACTGCTTAATTTCTATTCTACTTCAATGTGGAATCTTGTAGCCCCCAAACTTGTAGCCTAGAGAGATTTGATGACCCTCAGTTTAGTTAGCTTGAAGGTGAAAGTCTCAATTTTGACCTTGTCCTAGAGGGAAAGTCCAACTTTAGGAGACTCACAATAGACCTTAAAGTAGTTTAGGTGGGGAGGGCTAATGCCATCAGTTGTTAAGTATCTCTTTTGTCCCAATGGTTTCTCCCCTAAGGCCAAATTCCTTTACCTAGATTGCCCAGCCTTTAGCTGGATCTTTCCCTTTGTGCCTATTGTAAAGCCCTTCACAGTTATTCCTATCTGGGACACCTCATTTTCCTTTGTTACCATTGTAAAGCCAATCAACTATTCCTCTCATCCTCAGTCACCACGTTCTCCAAGAAAGGTATTTATCCTTGCCACTTTAATGGCTCTTTGGAGTTGTCATCTAGCTTGGTGACCAGTGCTGTCAGAGTCTGGGGACTCTATGTGGGTTGATTGCACACATCTCTGCAAGGAAGCTTAAATTTTAGCACTGAAGTCCTTACCTTAATTAAAGAGTGACTTTTCCCAACTATTTAATAGTTCTGAGTTTTTTTCCAGTTAACAACTTTATACTGTTAGTAATGCCCTCCTACTCTATTTAAATTTTGCTTACCTCCCTGTTTGCAGATCTCATATACTTTTTTCAGTTGTTTTGCATTTTTGGGGTGTGTGCATGTGTATGTTAGAGAGACAGACAGAGAGAGACAGAGAGAGTGTATGTGTATGTAAAATTTTCCTTTCTAGACTATAAAAATCCAGGAATGTACAGATTATACGTTATTTAATTTCTTTATCACTTCCATTGCTTTGAAAAGTAATAGTCAAAAAAATTTCATAAATGTAGGAATGTAGGATAACTTTACATTTATATAATACAAAAGATGACATCAGTAAAAATTAGCTTTTGTATTTTGAAAACACAGCTAGGGGAAGTGGTTTACTTTTTTGTTGTTGTTTTTTAGAGGGAGTTTGAGAAATAGTTGCATGTGAAAAATAATGCCTCTACACTTTCAGACAAATGATATAATGCTACTTAAGTGTATGTTTAGAAAAGGTATCTGCCTACTTGAATGATTTAAATGATTCTGTATGAGAATACAAAACTGTTGGTATCACTATCTCTCTTTGCAATTAATTTCACAGAAGATCCAGACAAAGACTTCATTTGAATACATACATATGCACACATGTATATATAAGAGCTTATGAGCATATAAATATTGATTCATTTTACCTAAAAAAAAACCAAAATAGCAAACCATTTAATGGAAGGCTGATCTCTGAAAGGCAATGATAACAATTGTTGAATGGGAGGAAAATAAGAGGCTGTCATGGTGATGAGATTCATATCTAGTGTAGAGAAAAATGGGAATAATAGTAAATTGTTGAGAAAAGAGTTCAAAATTTTGACCCTTTGTTCCAACATAAGGAAGTCCAACAGGATTTTCCTTTGAAATAGAACTGCTGCCATTGGATAACAATAATACTACCAATTACCCTATTTTCTGAAACCATTGATGAAAATAGGCCATTTAAAAAAAGTGACTCAGCATTTTAACAGCTTTTTTCTTTTGCTCTTGACAACATTAGAAAATAGAGCAAGAGATGTAGAAGATCAAATAGGAATAGAGAATAACAATAAGGTTTGCAAAGTGCTACACATATAACACATCATTTGATACAAGTACTTAGAGGGATAGATGATATTATTGTCACCATTGTGGAGATGAAAAAAACAAAACAAAACAAAACCTTGAGGGGCTGAGGGAAGTTAATTGTCTTGGTTAAGGTCACTCAGCTAGTGATTGAGGTGGGATTTGAACTCTTGTCTTTCTGACTCCAGGTTCATCACTCTAACAACTATATGATATTGGAGGGCTCAGATGCCAACAATAATGAATATGTTTATTCTGAAAAAAAGACTCAGCAACAGATAGAGGGAAGTGATTTGAATCACAATAAAGGAAACTCTTTGGTCTTCTCATATTGTACTTTGGTCAAGATGTATATGTTCCCCTGGAACTCTGACCCCCTGAAATTCTCCTTGGGATTATTTGACTGTAGCTATGGTCTTAAATTTTAGAATGGTAAATAATAATTTGCATGTGTGTACTTCCTATTTTTAAAATTTAAGTTAAGAAAATCAAGTTCTTTTTTACTCAAAATTATACAAAGATATATGGTAGAGTACAGAAAATGTATATTTATATTTATTGGAAAATAATGATGAATTTTAGGCTTTTTGGTGGTTAAACTTTGACAAATCTAAAGATTATTCCTAATTAAAAGGAATAAAATTTGGAGAAGTTATCAAGTAAAATTTTGAAGGCCACTTTTTTCCTGAATTTATAGATTTAAGTTAAACCACAAAAACAACAATAAACTTTATAAAAACTGAATGTAACATGACCACTAAGGAAGGCTATTCACTCTATATACTTCTGATAAAAAACCTCAACAACTTTAAGTGGCCAAAACTGAATTTTTTGTCACAAAGTCACATATTCTGTTCAATATGTAAGACAACAGCAAAAAAAAAAATAAAAGAACAATCTTCTCTACAGTTTAATACCAAAAATATTTGTGTCTTAATTATCAGGTCTTTTTTTGTTTAACTCATTTCAAGGGTAGGGATTGTGTTTATGCTCATGCTAACTATAATCAGAAATTCCTCTCTCTTCCTTGATGGCATAAAGATGTTTACAATAGTTCAACAGTAAGTGGAAGTAGTAGTAGTTTTTTCTGACTCATATACATTTATGAAATTGCTCCCCTATCAGATTCCCTATAATTGCCCAGAGGAAACTAAGTTTTGGACAGGAGGAACCTGATTCTTTTCCTACCTTCTTCCCAAAGCCAAATCAAATGTTGATCCCAGGACTTAATTGACACCTTTGTCACTGATATATTATAATTAGTCTTTGTAGATAGATGAGGATTGGGCCCAAATTAAACTTAAAAAAAACAAACAACTAATGCTTAGGGAAACATGAAGAATATAAATGCAAAATTAGTGATAATTGTGGAGAAGTGTTTTTTATCATAATGTTGAAAACAGAATTTTAATTAAATTTCTCATTAGTAAGCATTTAAACAACTTATATTATTTTCCCATTGTTTGTTTTCCTATTCATTATTCCTTCAAATTGTTCTCACAAACCTAAAATTGTGAACATAGTAGAAAACACTTGAAAAATTTTCAAATGAGCAATAAAAAAACTTACTCTTTTCCCAGGAGGTCCAGGAGGGCCAGCTTCACCAGAAGGACCTGGAGGACCCTGTAAAATGTGAAGGATTCATATTAAAGAATTCTATACTAACTTAATACCGTTTTAACTTTAAAGTTATTTATCTATTTTGCATCTAACTATGTTAGCACTAGAAAGCACCACTCTTTCCCTTTCACAGATTTCTGAGCCTTCTCCTGTTCTGCCAAAGGATTAATTTCCTATAGACCTAAGCATGACTAGTAGTCATACTGAAGAATTTCTTTATTGATAAAATAATAAAATTCTGCCCACATCAAAATTTAATTTTCCTCAATGAGTTTTCTTAGATGTTAATAGGAAAATATACCACTTAAAACTGTGATTTAACCATCATAGTTTAACTATCACAACATTAATCTAAAAGATGCTGCCAGTAATCTACCTGAATCTCTAATTTTGTGGGATTTTAACCAGCACAACAAAGTGAAGTGAAGAATTTGGTCATGTATCAGGAAAATATATAGAGGTGGGGCAAGAGAGCTTTCCTAGTACCCCTTAAATCACAACAAATAGTCTATCTACAGGGAGAGTTACAAAATTGTAAAGTCTCAGTGGATACTGCAAGACCTATTCAGCATATCATAGATTGAGAGCTAAAAGGGCTTTAAAGGTCATCAAGTCCAACCCCAACATTTTACAGAATAGGAAACTGAGAACCATGGATGTTCATAAGCTTGCCTGAAGTCAGATATATATATTTAGCTAATAAATGTCAGAAGAAGGATTTTAACCTAGCCACTCTGACATTGATTCTACCTTATCATTTTTATTATATCTCCCCCCTTTCCTCTGATACTGTCACCATCCTAGCACAGGCCCTCATCACTGCCTAGACAATGGAAATAGCCTATTATTTGGACTCTCTACTACAAGTTCCTCTCCATTCCAGCCCATCCTCCACTCAGCTGTCAAAATGATCTTCCTAAAATATAGGACCATGTCATTCCATGACCACGTCTGACCATATCATCTTCTACTCAATAAAATTCAATGGCTCTCTGTCGGTTCCAGGATCAAATAGATTTGATGTTTGGCAACCAAAGACCGTTATAACAGCTTCTCATCCCCTCTATTCTTGGGTTTCTTATAGCCTACATCCCTACATCTATATATTCTGCAATTCACTGACCCAGGCCTCATTAATGTTCCTCACCCCAAACATTCTCAATCTGTACTCTGGATATTTTCACTGGCTGTTCTCCATGCACCAAATGTTCTCCCCTCTCATCTTTGCTTTTTGGTATCCCTGAAGTCTTAGATAAAATCTGACCTTCCAAAAGAAGCCTTTCTTGTTCCCCCTTGATTTTAATACATTCCTTACATTGATCATTTCAAATTTACCCTGTATATAGCCTGTTAATATATAGTTATCTTTATGTTTCCTCCTCCACTAGATTATAATTTCTTTGAGGGCAGGGGCTACCTTTTTTTCTTTTTTTTTTGTATCTTGAGCTTTCCAAAGTACCTGACACATGGGAAGCACTTACTATGTGTCTGCTGACGGATTGATATTATGTAGTGTAAGCTTAAAAATTAATATGCAGTAACTCCAAGTATTATATTTAGTATGATTTATTAATAATAACTTGAAGTAAAAGGAATAAAAAGATAAAAGTAAAAGCCTAAGTAAAGCCAGCTTTCCCAGTCACACATGGGAAAGCTAGAGCAAGTGGGCAGGGTTACAGCAAACTTATTTATAATACATAAGGACTCTACCTGGACAAAGGGAAAAGGATTCTGGGAAGTCCAAGGGTTCAAGATTTCTAATTATACCATAGTCTAACACATAATTCTGCGGGAATCTCTTCTATGCTATTCTCAAATGGTTTGGGAGGGGCTGTTTAAAAAAGGCAGTCATGGGGAACCTAACATGGCCCATTCCACTCTTGGACAGTTCTACTTGTGGATAACTTAAAAAAAAATCTTCCATTCATTTCTCACTATACCATATATAAGGAAAATCAAGTTTGATCCATCTTTCCACATGACAAACTTGTTTTAGATACTTAAACCCATCTAATATGGGTGTCATATAGAAATAGAGTAGTTCTTAGATAGATATGTATTTGTAAAAAGCAGTTGAGACTAAACAAACACGGCACCCCATTATCTTCCTAAGCTTACCAGTTCCATTTATTTCCAAAAATACCTTAAGTTGTTACAAAGAAAATATATGGCTTACTTACAGGCTGACCAGCATCTCCATCTTCACCCTTATCACCACCAACACCATCTTGACCCTATAAAGAACAAAAAGTTACCACTTTTTTTTAAACCCATAACTTCTGTGCATTGGCTCCTTGGTGGAAGAGTGGTAAGGGTAGGCAATGGGGGTCAAGTGACTTGCCCAGGGTCACACAGCTGGGAAGTGTCTGAGGTCAGATTTGAACCTAGGACCTCCCGTCTGTAGGCCTGACTCTCAACCCACTGAGCTACCCAGCTGCCCCCAAAAGTTACCACTTTTTAACAGAAATGAAAATGAAATAAGTCAATCCACTTAACATGATGCCGAAATTTATTAATATCATGATGGGTTAAACAACCACAGGCATGATATTGCCCCTAGTCCAGAAGAAGTAGTGGTAGCTCTTCAGTCTTCAGTGAAATTATTGGAATTTAGTTTAACTGAGGCTTCAATGGATACATTATAATCCTGCACATTCCAATTAAAGGGGAAATGAAATAGAGGAGGTAGGGTGGGGGGGAACCCTCTCTGGAAAAAGATGGAGTTAGAAAGAACTTAATGATTTCTAGCATTTGCCTTTGCATATATGCCATCAGTAAAACCAACTCTCATGCCATGCTTCTCTAATCTGCTCCTGGCCTCTATCTTCCTCCTATCTGTAATTCTGGACCCCAGATGTCTTGTTTCTAAAAGGCAAGGTTTTGCCTTATTTTCTCTGGAATCAGGCCTCCAGGCTACTTCTCTATCACTTCCCTGTGTCATGCCAGTGGATGTCATATTACCTCAAACAAACATAACAGCTTCCCTTTGTATTTTATATTCTTAAATTAGAATCTAAGTTCCTTGAGAGAATATCTTGTTTTTCTGAATAGGCCAGGCATATCTGGAACATAGTAAATGATTAATAAATTATCAGGCTATCTATTTGTTCAAATATCTATCTATCTATCTATCTATCTATCTATCTATCTATCTATCTATCTATCTATCTATCTCTTAACTGTAACAAAAATGTCTCTTGCTTATTTCCAAAGGATCAAAAGTTATGGATTCATATTGTGTCCTAATGTAAGTCCATTTTACTTCAGGAAAAAAAAAAAAGCAGCAATAAGGACACATTCTTCTAGGAAGTACTTTTCTTTCTATGATACTTACAGCAGGGCCTGGTTCACCAGGAGGACCAGGATCTCCAGGGAAGCCAACAGGACCCTAGAAAAATTGAAAATGGAAATAAAATCATCAAATTAGTCAGACTAGTGAATTAAAAATTTAGAACTAAGCCATCAAAAATTAACTTTCCCTTGAACCCTTTAGCACTTTAATTTTTGTACAAATTAATATAGTTACCCAATTAATGATTGTAAAGTTATAATTCCATGATAAAAAATCTTTAGAAACTCCCACAGAATCTTGCATGTCAGTTCCTTTGTTTTAAGGTAACTGGCTCACTTACTGGATTGCCTTTAGGTCCATCATCACCTGGGGGTCCCTTGATTCCTGGAGGTCCAGCAGCACCAGGGGGACCTGCTTCACCTTTTTCTCCTCGTTCACCTTTTGGACCCTGCATAATGTAATAAAAAAGAACCCTTTAAAGGTTTGATTACAAAATGTGTCAGAAAGAAAATGAAGGCAATCCCATTTAAACTTTTCCATTTACCTTGAGAAGTAATTTTCCTATTTCACAGTCATGCTTTGAATTTTTATTTGACTGCTACATTACCAAATTTTAGGGAAACTACACATAGAAGAAAAAGTGCCTTATATAATATACAGGTTATAGCTTGAATAATACATTTTTAAAAGAATGTTTTCTTCATTTTTAAATGATTAGAAATCAAGATATTTATAATCACAAAACAATTTGGTTTTTCAACAGAGAGAGTTTGTAGTTCATAAGATGGGTATGGTAAGAAGTGAGTTTATTATCACTAATGAGTTAGACTATTTTTGAATTTGTTTTCTTCTTTAATAACAATAATGGGATACTTACACCAGGGCCAGACTCCCCAGGAGGGCCAGGATTTCCTGCTTCACCGGGTTCACCCTATTAAAAATATATGTATATGAAAGTCAAATAAACATCAATTGTAACAATGACCAGTCTAGGTCACTTTTTTTCCCTCTTTTTGAATTAATATAATTGTGTTCTTCCTTTTGGAGATTAGTTTAGTAAACTAGATGATTTCAGAAGCAACACTTTCTAAGTGATCAATAAATTGTTNATATATATACATATATATGGAATAGGATCCATACAGAGAGTAAATTAATTTCTTATGGTCATAAAATCAGCTGATAATGAAGCAGAATTAGGACCCAGGTCTACTATCTACCAGATTAGTCTTCTTTCCATATTTAATAGTGGCATGTCATTAATTCTATTAATCATTGGAAAACAATTTAATCAATCACTAAACATTAAGCATCTTTTTAAAAATACTTGTTAACTTGCCCACTTCTTTTGTTAGGTAATGGCAAAAATATAAATGGAATGGTTCCTACCCTAAAGAAACTCATATTCTATCAAATAAGATAACATGTATACATGAAAACTTTGTACTAAATTTATGTATATATATATGTAAACATATATACACATACACATGCAAAGATATTAAGCATAAGGAATTTGGGAGAGGAAGCATCAGTGAATGGAGCTATGAGAAAAAGCTTTTTGTGGAAAGTAGTATATGAGTGGAACTTTTAAGACTTAGAAATTGTAAAAGGGAATTCTTGGTTCTCTTTGAGCTCACATTTGTGAAAAGGGAATCCTTTGTTCTCTCTGCTTAGTTAACACTTTGGTTGGCAATAACTTTGATTCAACAAAAGCTTGAACTAGGTGGGAGAAGCTTGAAAACCACTTAGTAAGTTCACACCTTAGTTGATGCTAGATGAGAACAAGCCAGAAACTTAAGAGTTCACACACTCAGAAAGGTGTGATTCCAAAGGTGAGAACTCAGACAGTTTGGAAGCTGTGATTGGCTCTTGTGTAAAGGGGTAGGAATAGGAAACCACCTTAAAAGCCATGAAGGCAGTCTGGTGAAGGGAGTCTGGTGAAGGAGGCTAGAAGAGAGTGAACTCTAAGAAAAGAATCACTTCAAGAAGGAGAGAGTGAACTCCAAGAAGAGGGTCACCCCAAGAAGGAAGTGGGCTTTAAGAAGAAGGTCAGCTCAAAGAAGAAGGTAGTCCTCAGGTGTCACCTTCAGCTCCAGTCATTATCTTGGGTGAATGGATAGCTGGTTTCCCTTCCTGTCTTCTGAAGATAGTTTAATTCTGATTGAAGGTTAACAAGTCCTGACTGAGCCAAGTGCTGGAACAATATTTAGTTAGATAGGCTACTGTCTTTTCTACCCTTTTGTACTTTCACTCTTTCTATCTCTTTTATAAATAAAAGATTTATAATTTTCATATATTTAGCTAAACCATTACATTTAACACTTACAAAATTAAGAGGAAATGTATTCCAGGTTCAGGGAACATTTCATACAAGTTTGAAAATGAGAGCTATTGTGTGTGTGCATGTGTGTGAGAGAGAAATAGCAAAACCATTTTAAATAGATTAAAGAATACATAAAGGAGAGTAGTGCATGTTGTGGCAAGCTTTAGATAGATATTGGAAGCAGATAAGAAAATAACTCTATGCTTTATTTTCTGTAATAAAAAATACTTGTAAAATATTGTAGAATTTGATTCTCTAGAATTCTGGTGGAAAGAGTATTCTTATCAGAAACAGTTAATAATTTTAAAATTAAAAAAGACAGGCAAATAACCTGAGCCAAATGAAAAGCCATATAATATTAATGGGATTTATTCTATTCATGAACAACTATATAATACATTTCAAATCCTTTCTTTCGAATCATTCTTCCCACAGTTATTTATGGATAACTTTTTTCCAGCTCAGTGGACTGATAAACATCTTCTGGAACATTCTCTTGTTACTGTAATGCTCCATTTACAAATCTGTGAAAATATAACACAATCTGTTCTCTTTTAGGAAGCATTCAGGTGAAAACTACATCTTTCAGTTTTACATAGTGGCTTTATTCCATTTCTAACATTTGAGAAAAAATTTTTCTGAGCTGCAAAACATGGAAGCTTCCTCCAACTCCTTTTGTTGTCCTATAGACTCTAAGTTCCTTGAGGGCAGGGAATATTTTTCATTTGGTCTTTGTATTTCCCATGCCTTTTACTTAATAGGTGCTTTAGCAAATATTTATTAGGCTGTATTATTGTTCCCCCAAAGATATCATTTTTCAAAAACAATCCCTTAGTCATTTAACTTCTTATTCATATGCTGAAGTATTTTATTATACATTTTTTCTGTCATTAGTGTTTGAAGTTTTCTAAAACCAGAAGGGTTCCAATCTATTAGATCCTTTTATAGAAGACTTTGATGATACAGCTTTTCCAATATATGCTGACCAATGATAAAACTTTTAGATTGTTCCCAGTAAGGATTAAGCACAGATTGCATATATTGCTGTCTTTACAATTAGGTAAAGAGACAGATGTGTCTTAGTAACACAAGACAGTATTTATTCTGCATCACACCAGTCCCTACTGAATGCCCCAGGATGCACTTAAAACTTCCCATAGGTTATTAAAGGCAGATAGAATATATTTAGTCACCACATGCTGTCAATTTTTCACTTCTATGATTAAAAACACAATGTACAAGGACTTTAGTAAGATGATGGTATAATATTGGATTGATATTAAAACTGTTTACTTGAAAATTATTGTTTCCTCTTTAAGATGAATTGTTAATGTGTTTAGTTATTTAGGATCAATTAGACCTGTATAACCCAGTATTTGCATTATCCAAGAAGTCATAAATCATTCAGACAGCCAACACTAATGGAATTGCATGTAAGGTATGTTCTCTAGTCCATCTAATGAGCTGTTTGTTCATGTCCTCTGAATAGATTTTAATAAATTTATTAGCTGAATAACTGAAGCAATTGTGAAGCTGCCTATAACAACTTTATCATGGAAATAAATATTGAATTTAAAAATATTGAACCCTTTCCCCATCATTTCACAGAAACTTGTTGCAAGCATATACAATTTCACTCATGCATCACTTTCTGCCAGATATGGTAAACCTAGACATCTGTAAAAGCTTGCAGGCTGTACTTAAACTATATTAGATTCGCCCTCAAAAGTAATGTTTTCAAGTAGAAGCAAGATTCAATAATTTTTTTTTTTGTTTTCTTACTTCAATCTCTCTTTTTCTGCGGGCTGCTTTCCTATTGTATATAAATGTGATCTGCCCATCCTCACCAGACATTGTCCCATATCTCTTCTCCCTTCTGTGGTTAAATTCCTTGAGAAAACTGCCCATAATTGATTTTTCTACTAGGCTTTTTCTCACTCTTTTTAAAAACTCTATAATCTGGCTTATTAATCAATCTCTTAATAGCCAAATTTAATGACCTTGTTTCAGTCCTCATCATTTTTTTGTACCTCTGCATTTGACACACTCCTAGGAAACCCTAGGTTCCTGTGACACTACTCTATCCTCACTTTACTTACTACTTGTTTAAATACTCTTTATGTCTTGTTTTCTGGATTTTGTTCAGGTCAAACATCATAAAGGTGGGGGTCCCACAGGCCCCCTTTTCTTCTCCCACTATACTATTTTACATGGTGATCTCATCAGCTCCCGGTTTTGATTTTATTAATCAGCCCCTACTTCTCTCCTAAATACCGAATTCTTATTTCCAAAAGCCTATTTGATATCCCAAACTGGATGTCTCATAGACATCTTAAACTCAACATATCCAAAATTAAGCTTCTTATCTTTCCCAACTTTTAAACTTTTCTATGACTGTCCATGGTACCATTATCCTAAAGGTATCATCCTTTACTCCTCACTCCTTATTTACAGCCTGTTATCAAGGACCGTTGACTTTATCTTCATAAAATTTTTCACAGATTCTCTGTTCTGACACTGCCTGGTGCAGGCCCTTTTCAACTCTTGCCTGGATGATTGCAATAATTGTTCTCTTTCCACTATAGTTCATCTATTCTACATTTTTTTGAGAGTTGAGTAGTTATCAAAATAATATTCATAAAGGAAAAGTCTGCCCATCCCATTCCAATATTCAATAAGCTCTATTAGCTACCTTGGGATGAAACCTAAAATCTTCTGTTTGGCATTCACAAGTCTTCACCTCCTGGCTCCCTCCTTTCTTTTCAGTCCTATATCTTACTCTCTGCCACATATTCTATGATCCAGGGACACTGGTTGCTTTGATGTTTCCCACACAAGATTCTCCATCTCCCAATTCTAGGCATTTTCATTGGTTTTCTAGAATTCTTTCCCCTTCTAAAATCTTATCTCACTTGAGAAGCCCTTCTTGATCTCTCTTTATATTATTGTCTTCCCTCAATTGATTATCTCCAAATTATCACTTATATCTTGATTTTGATTATTTAACATATTATCTTTCACTTTATATTTTAAACTCCTTGAGGGACAGGTAATGATTTTGCCTTTCTTTGTATTGCCTAGAACTAAACAGGCTCTTTTAAAAAATGCTTATAGATGACTGACTTA
Organism: Gracilinanus agilis; assembly: GCF_016433145.1. Lineage (NCBI taxonomy): Eukaryota > Metazoa > Chordata > Mammalia > Didelphimorphia > Didelphidae > Gracilinanus > Gracilinanus agilis. The sequence goes on from NC_058133.1 coordinate 451,148,087, forward strand.
TAAATAGGTTGTATGTCATCATCATAGAATTTAGGGCACTGAGGAGGCAAATTTCACTTGCATATGGGGAAACTGACTATCCCAGAGAAATAAAAGGACTTGCTCAAAATTATACAGGTAGTGAGAGTCTGCATTTGAATCCAGAATCTCTCTGCACAGCACCACTTCCTCTAATAATAATGACAACAGACTTCTTTGTATCAAAGATTTTCTTCTTTGTTATTCATTCTAACTTGGGTTTTCAGATAAGACTATCTGGAATAAATTCCTAGTTTAGATTTATGGTCAGTGTTGAATAAATAGAGCTAACATTTGTGAGGATTGCTAGTGAAGTAATTAGTACTAGAAAGGTCACTGAAGAGACAATGTAATTAGTTCTTTAAAAATAGTTTCTAACATATTTGGAGATTGTTTAAAAAAAATAAATTGACTTAATAAAGCCCAGGTAGATAATGAATATTAATTGTGAAGCATTTCTAAAGATAAAGATTTCTTAGTCATGTTATTCACACTTCAAAGGACAAGATGAACTCAACAATTTGGATTATTCCACTATGAGGGTGGTTATTTTATGAAACCAAATGCCAAAATTAGAATATCTTGCTTTTAACACATGAAGTAAAAAGACATAACATGCAATCAGATATAAAATAGTGAGTGGAGGACCTCCATTTATTGGTAATACTCAAAACCAGGAACTAATTTTATTTTGTTTTTTTCCTCTAGGCCTTTTATGTTGATGAATTCTAGCATAACAGAATAAGCAGAGCCACATTTCAAACACTTTTGTATGACTCTGGTTCTCCAATGTAAAGATAAAAGTGTTTAAGATCACCATTTGTATGTGGGATCACATGAACACAATTATATATCTTTTAGATTTTTATACTTCACTTCCAGTTATCAGTGCTGATAGATGCTGTCTTTAATATGTTCATATGATTACATTAATTTCTTGATTTTTGATAAAGAAAATTTTCATGTTCTGAAGATTAATTTGAGGTAAACTTTTGCTTTAAAGTATAACCTAAATAATACTTCTCTTTGTCCCAGAAGAATAAATTACAGGGTAATCAGCCTTGTTACAGAAAGATTTACCACTTTCCCAAGTGTTTCACTGCAGGTTTCCTTTAAACACCAAATTCTCTTAATGTATTCAAAAATAGGTTTTCATTTTTCAAAAAAAAAAATTAGCAAGTTTAATGGGCAAAGCAAGTATCTGTCTCCAAAAAAACATCCCAACATAATTTTGCCATTTACAGTGACAAGTTAGTTAAATGTGCAATAAAAATCTCCATTTTCCCCCCTCAGAAGCATCTCACTGGCACAGAGAGAGCTCTGCTGAGATTACGAAGTAAAGAAACATACATTCTGTGCCTCTAACACTCTGAAAATGTTTCCCAGAGCCATGGCTCACTAATCCCAAGTCAAAATCTTCCCTTGAAGCTTCAGTAGGTAATATTCTTTATCTGCACTATTCTAAAAGCCTTCCCAAATGTCCAGAAATCTTGTCTGTTTCCTCACTAGGGCCTCTTCAGAAATCAAGAGGAGTTAATCTGCTGTTTTGGCTTCCATTCAGAAAATATCCTTCCCTGAAATGAAGAAACTATCTTCATGAATAGTCCTTTAGTAATATGTTGAGAGAGGACTTCCAAATGAGTAGTATGTAGGTTTTTACCCACAGTGTCAATAGATTTTTTGATAGTAATGTTTAGTTATTTAAAGTTTTAAAAGGACCTTTATCCCAATATCTAAGGAAGGTAGTTCATGCCAACTCTAAGAGGACATATTCAACTTCATTAACTTACTCTTTGATATGATTAGGTCAAGGCTTTAAGTCTCTATTGCAAGTCAGGGAAGTATCTCTCCAGGGAGAACGTGGTTATGCCCACTGGAACCTTGTCTAACAGGTATAGACGATTCTTATTGGGCTTCAGGGACAGGGGGTACCCCAAAGATAACTGAATAGGTAGGATTGATATGGATTCATTCTTATCATAGGGATTGTTCTTCTGGCCTCTCAGTTACAGAGACCTAAATCAAATAAAAAATTCTAAATGTATATATGATTTAGATATTAAGAGTGATACCATAAACAAATTAGAGGAACAAAAAAGAAATGATCTTTTAGATCAATAGATAAGTGAAAAATGAATGACCAAATAAAGGATTGAGAGAATCTTAGAAGAGAAAGTGGGCCATTTTGATTACCTACAATTCAAAAAGTTTTGCAAAATGTAATCAATGAAGATAAAAATATGAGAAGCTATTAATTGGGTGTGGGGGGAAATTTTCAACAAGTTTCTCTAAAATTTGCTTTTTAAAAAAAATATCATTTCAAAGATATGTGAAATTGCTTCAAATTTATAAGAATGAGAGCCATTCTGCAGTTGATAAATAACCAAAGGATAGGAATAGGTCATTTTAAAAGGAAGAAATTCTATCTAATAATAGGCATGCCAAAATGCTTCAAATTACTAATAATAAAAACATGCATATTAAAACAGCTCTAAGATTCTACCACACATCCATCATGTTGGCACAGTTTACCAAAAGGGGAAATGACAAATGTTGGAGAGACTTTGGAAAAATAGACATGTTAATGCCCTGTCAGTGGAATTATGAATTGATCTAGCCATTCTATAAAGCAATTTATAACTATGTCCAAAAAGTAAGGTCTAGATACCCAAAAGATCAAAGAAAGAGGGAAATGATCTGGATCTGGAAAAAAAAACAAAACATATTTCTAGTAGTTTTTTTTTTTTTTTTTTGTAATAGCAAAAGACTGGAAACCAATTGTGTGTCCATAAAATAGGGAAAGATAGAATAAATTTTAAAAGCAGGACAAAATAGAATATTACTATATTATAAGAAATGATGAAAGGGACAGTTTCAGAAAAAAACTGGGCAAACTTGTATGAAACAATGAAATCTGAAGTTAGTTTAAGTGGGAAAACAAATTATAGGATAACAACATTGTAATAAAGGAAAGATTGAGAATTCTGATCAACACAATGACCAATCCTAGTTCCATAGAACCATTGAGGAAGCATGCTACTCACCTTCTGACAAAGAGTTAGTGGACTCAATGCATAGAATAATATATTTGTACATGTATATTTGAATCTGCTTATATATATCTGTGCATACTTATGCACACATATATATTTGTATGTACATATGACAAACATACATTTATTTTAACATAACTGATGTGGGAATTTGTTTGATGATATAGATTTGTTACAAGGGTTTTGTTTTTCTTTTTTTCTATTTTAATAAAAAGGAACTGTGAGGAAAATTTTAATATATATTTTTGTCCATTAAAAATAAATTTAAAATGATTAAAAAATGTGTCCAACACCGTCAAATGCCACTTGATCTTGCTTGATTCTCACAACAACTTTTGAGATAGATGCTATGATTATTACCATTTTACAGTAGGGGGAACTGAGGCTGATAGTTAAATGGCTTGCCTAGGATTACACAGACCATTTTCTGAGATCAGATTTGAGCTCAGATGATGGGACAGAGTGCAACAGACCAGAACTGTGGATATGGGTTCTAAGATTTGATGGGAGCGGGGGTAGAGAAGGTACATGTACATGAAGGATTTCTCCTTTATCACTCGCTACCAGTAGGTTATGAATATGTGACTTACATACATTCACCCATAGCATTCTGATGACAGTTCACCCACCAGAGATCTGAGAATTGCCTTATGTAACCCAAGGGATGGTAGCAGTGGGGGCAATAATAAAGTGGTGCTCTTTCTACTTTGTAGAAACAGAGATGGGCTTGCCCAAGTGTCCTGAAATAGGAGGAATTCATGGACGATGCTCCTCCTTTTAAGAAGAGAAGGCATTTTGTTCTCTTACGTGCTGTGATCTGAAACTATTTTGATCAAGAACCATTTCCTAGGCAACGCCAGGCTAGAGTTTTGCCTTATGGGTGCCCTCCAAGTTAGATTTTCCAGAGAGTTCAAGTGGCTAGGCATTGGAACTTACACAGATAGAAAAGAAGTTTTCCTGTCACTTTCCATATTTTGTGTGTGTGTGTGTGTGTGTGTGTGTGTGTGTGTGTGTGTTGTGTTTACTCATGGCAATACTATGAAGCTGGGAGGTACATTTCTAGGGAGGTGAGGTTTGAAAGGACAAAGAATTACTTAAATTTACAACTCCTAGCACTTTTCCTTTTATCACTAATGCTATTAAGTCAGTTTTTAAAAAGACTGTAGAAACACATTATGGAGTATGAGTCTGTATGGGGACAATAGGTTGCTAAAGACCAACAGAAATATTGGCAAAATATACAATAAATGCAGAGAAGATTAAACTTATATAAGCAAAATCTAACCTGACCAAGACACATTAGTTTTTGTCATTGAATTATTTACTGGTCTAATAGCTTTTTCAACTGTGCTAAAGGTGATAAAATGCATTGATGCATTCACCAAGGAAGCAAAACTGATTTTCAGAATTCTCTAATCAACAGTGAATTATATTAACGCTCATGGTTCCTGAAGGGAGATCTTCAGGTTAGAAATTTATATCTACCAAGTTCTCTATCCCATAAATAATGCCAGAAGGAAATAGGGCAAAAGAAAAGATCTATTTAGTTTTCTGGGGTGAATAAATTTAAGAGTGATAGAACATGGATGGATTGTAAGAGATGCACAAATCATGGACTTTTCTTGACAGAAACATTCTCAGTGGATTCAAATTTGGCAGACTATTGTTAGATAAAGTTTGTACTAAATAGGAGCAGGGTGGAAAGGGAGTTTCCCAACACTCTAAACATCTGGCATATACTTCATCTTCAGTAGTAAGGCTGGAGAAAAAAACATAAAGGAGCAACTGATGTACTTTATTGTTTTTAATGAATACAAGAGCATTGGGGAAAAGGCAAGATGATCTGAAAGGGGCACTAAATGCTGTCAGTTTGCTTATGTGGGCAAGAGTAAAACTAGAATGATTTTTACAACCTTAATGTCAGCATTAATGGATAAAGTCACAAAGGAAATATCTAAATGGAAGGATAAGTGTACTGAGCTGCTGTCATCTGTATAATATAGTGATGAAATAATTTAGCACAGTTTCTGGCACATAGAAGTGCTTAACAAATGTTGATTAAATGATTGATATATATTGATGAAATACGAATATGCCTTTGCTATTTTCAGTTATAGAAACTTTGAATAATAAAAAAATTATATCCTACACAAACACATACACAGAGTCATTAAAATTTATAAACTTCGAATACTGAAAGACAGGAATTATCTTTATATACATATGTGAGTATACATTATACACTATATATGGTATAAATATGGCATGTATAGACATTAATATATACATTATATATGTATATACATACATGCATATGTTTATAATAAATGAGAAGGACCAAAATAAGAATAGGATTGTTCCTTGTAATAACTAGAGGAATCATAATTGATCAGATCAGATAATAATCATGGATTAGAAAGGATTGAATAAAAATACTTGAAAGAGAATCAGTACTCCAAGGTAAGTAAGGTGGCTGATATTAGGCTCAGCTACTTATTTTTTAAGTTGTTTCACTCACTATTCCCTTAGTGGACAGCAAGGTAGCACAAGTACAAAGAGCACCATGCCTGGAGTCAGGAAGATCTGAGTTTAAATGTGGCCTAAGACACTTACTAGCTGAGTGACCCTGAGCAAATCCTTTAACCTTGCTTGTCTCAGTTTCTTCATTTGTAAAATGAGCAGGAGAAAGAAATGGCAAACCACTCTAGTATCTTTGCCAAGAAAACCCCAAATAGGGTCATGAAAAGTAGGACATGACTGAAACAACTGAACAGTTATTCTCTTACAAGAATAATAATGATGGATTAGAAAGGGTTGAACAAAAATATCTAATAGAGAATCAATACTCCAGGGTAAGTAAGGTGGCTGATATTAGGGCAACACCAACATACCCTTGTTGAGAATCAGTTGCCTGATTCTTAGGAATATCAGTCTTTTAAACACTTTAAACATGTTTAAACACTTAAACAGTGATAGCTGATCCACCTGTGAGTGATCTCCAAAAAATCATAGATAAAGAAGAGATACTGAATAATCGAAATAAGAAAGAGGTCCCATTTTTTTTCCTTAAAGAAATAATCAGTCTACAAACTGCAAACTAGGGAAGTTGATTTTGATTCCTGGGAAAATCCTACATCAAATTATGAAAGATTGTCAGGAAACATTTAGAAAATTAAAGGATATACAAAAAGCTTAATTCTCTTTATAGACTGGCTAATTAAAAAGGGTATCTCAATGAAATTACCAAAGATATAGCATAGGCATGTATAGATATAGTATTTAGATATGGTATGTCTATAGATAAATATATGGATATAGTATAGCTACATAGAACAGTAGAGAGAATGCTAAACACAGTCAGGATGACCTGAGTTCACATTTTCCTTCCGACATTTGCTAGCTATGTAACTCTAGTCACTTAATCTCTATCTGTCTCTGTTTTGTCATCTGTAAATGGGAATGATGATAGCACTTCCCTCTCAGGTTTATTGGGAGGATAACATGTGTGAGTGCTTTGCAAAACTCAAAGAGCTATAAAAATACCAGCTATTATTGTTGTTCAACATTTCTTTCATCAATGAGAATGTATTAAATACTAAATATGTGGCATTAATTGTGATCACAGTATTTTTAATGGTTTCATAACTTTGAATAGTCACATTTGTGTAAATACTGTTTATTATCAACTTGAAACAGGTCTCTTGTGTATAGCTCTAGAGATCTATCCTTGGTTTTTGGTTGTTGAATATTAATGTCTTGGATATAATGGCATAGATGGCATGCTCTATATAAGATATAAGATTGGGAGAGAAAAACTACCATACTAAATGACAGAATGAGAATCCTGGAAGATCACTATGCTCTAGATTATTAATCCCAGATGAAATGACATGAAACTTTATGGAGAACAATAAAAATCATTTGTAACAAACAAAAAAAAGTCTAATGAGTTTTTTACACTTGTTAAAAAACACATACAATACACTTGGATTCAGAATTGTTCATGGACACTTGTGAGGGATATTGGCAATGAAACATAAAAATATCTTAACTATTATAAATGTTAAAATTAAGACAAAAAGTTTCAAAAGTGCTATTAAAAAGTTTTCTTGAAAGAACAAAATCAAGTATTTCTTATTATTTCCTAGGTTATGTGATTTATAAATATTCATTTGCAAAAGATTGATTGCTCATATTTCTGCATATTATTGTGTTGCCCAATATAAGTAGAATCCATTATTAAAAGGCATATTTTATTGTTACTAAGCAACTAAAATAAAGTGTTATTCACAATTTAATACTATTTGAGATTTTTTAAGTTTAATGAGTCTTTTTTTTAGCACTTTAGGGATATTTGGTTGTCAAGTCTATTATCACAGAAAGAGCTAATACAAAGGTTTCATTTAGAATCATTGAGATCCTGGTGAATGTGCATAATGGAATTTAAAGATAAACTAAACATAAAAAATTAAAAGGACAGACCTTTGGTGCTAGCTCTCAATACTAAGTAAAATAAGATAATCTAATGCCTAAAATATGTTGACCTGGTTATGGTAGAGTAGGATAAAGTAGAGGCATAGAAATTTCTTCATTAATTTGAAAAAAAGTAGATACATAAAAGAAGTAATAATTTGAAAACAATTTTCTTGAGTCATTTGTCTTATTTGAATCATTCATTAAAACAACTGGTGGTTTTCAAACCCACAATTAACAATGAACAATATCAACACAGCATGCCATTAATTGAATAATAGTCCATTACAATAGACTTTCTGTATAAGAGGACTGACCTGGGAGTGGGGCTAGGTAGAAAGTGTGGTAATGGATATGGAGAAAAGTTTTATTTAATAAGACACACTCTCAAAGCCAATGCTACTGACATGAGCAGTGGTCATTCAGTCAAATTCCTTTGATTCAAGAAACATTTAGACAGAAGTAAATACATAGTATTAATTCTAAGACAAAGTTATGTGTCACACATACATATATACTAGATAGTTATGGAACAGGAAAACATATTTATAAGATCACTGATTTTTAAAAAAAATAACTATCTGAAGAGCAGTTAGGTGGCTCAGTGAATAATAGAGCCAAGTTTAGAGATGGAAAATCTTGGATTAAAATATAGCTTCAGATACTTGTGTATTCTTGATGAAGTCATTTAACACCAATTGTCTATTGCTCTTCTGTCATGGTATCATTTCTAAGACAAAAGGTAAGGGCTTAAAAAAAAAACAACCTTATCTGTACAAAGGAGAAAAATAGGAAGTCTATTGTTTATAAGTTTTCTTTTCTTTAAAAAACAAACTCTGAATTATATGAATATGATAAATACTTATTTTAAGACCTTTATGTGTTAATTGGAATACTGGATAGTGTTTTAAAAAATAAGGCTAATTTCCTAACAAATATTTTCATGTTAGAATAGAAATTTGGACTGCTGAGAGCTAACAGCTGACTTATCCAAGTATATGAGTTCCTCCCAATTGGAGAAGATCATACCAACAACAGATCTCTAGAAGACAGCAAAGATGGATGTCCTTTTAGCTACAGACACTACGATGCTCTCAGAACTGACTGTCATAGACAGATATGGTTCTTCAGCTCTCTCAACTTTAACAATAAGCTCTCAGGATCCAAGTAACAAATGGATGGTTCTCTCTTAAGCTGGAGAGTTAGGATTTGGGTAGTTTACAGGGCTTACCCAGAACAACTGACAAAGTTAAGTTTTAATGAGATTCCTTTTTAAAGGTAGTCATTAAGCAAAGTCAGATGCAATATAACAGTGTGAAACTACAAATACTAAAGTGTTCATTGTGCACAGAAACCATGTTCCACAAAGATAAAAGTTCAATTTAATTAATTCAGACTTTCTACCCAACTTTACTCCCAGTACAATCCTCTTAAACTGGGATTTTATTTGATTGGCCATTATTCAATTAATGCCATGCTATAGTCAAAGAACTTACAATATAGGAAAGGAACAAGCCATCCACACAGATAGCCTTAATAAACAATATCACATGATATTTCCCTTGAATTTTGTGTTTTAATTTACCATTATACTCATTCTGATTATACTATTTGAACTTTAGGTAAGTGTTTTTTTAAAATTATTATTCTTTTCCTACCAATGGACTTTGCTAAAATATGCTTAAGCTACTTATGCAATACGTACATATCCTTAAGAAAATAATTTAATTCTTTGTATTCAAAATATTTCTAATTATTATATTTTAGCTATTAAATTTCCCCATGAACTATGATTTCTGTTGAATAACCTCATATTTAATACACACATATGTTGAATATGTGTTTCATTGTAGTTGATGACTCTCAAAGATTACATTATTTCCATCATATTTTTTTAAGCTATGAATTTTCTCCCCATTCAAGTCTTCAATTCTCTTTAAAAGCAATTGTCTTAGTTCCGATTTTTGCAATTTCCTTACCTTTTCACCAACACCACCAACTGAGCCAACTGATCCTGAGGGGCCTTGTGGGCCCTGCAATATAAAAGAAATAAATTAGTCAGGTATTTAAATAAATAGAAAAAGGAAGTGAAATTTTGGTTATAAAGTGTTCATCCAGGTGCTTTATTGGTCAGCAGCTAAAAAGATGTGTAAGTGGAAAAGGGCACAGAATTGAAATACACATTGCATAGGTTCTCCCTGGCTGATCTGATAGATGTCACTTGGCTTCTACAGTGAGTCCTCAACATTCATGCATTGAATTTCCATGACTTCAAGCATTTGTATGATTTTATTAGTACCTTCATTTTCATGATAGCAATCATGCACATTTTTGTCTAAGTGCAGTAAAGAAAAAAAATGATAGGTCTAATGGGCACAAGTTTGTGGAATGGCTTGAATCCAACAAGGCACTGCACTGGTCCTTTGTCCTATAAAGAGCTCTCCATTCCTTTATTGCATATTTTTATTGTTTGCTTTTAAAACACAAGTTTTGTGTTGCAATTATGCTCCCAAAGTGTAGTGCAAATTCTTTGGGCTCTAAGGTGATGTTGAGACCTTACCAGTCTCACTTTATCCTACAGCAACAACTAAATTCCCAGCGCCCTAAGTAGGGAGACTTAAAGTAATATAATATATGATACAATGCCCTCACATGGCCATCTGACACAATGGAAAGTGAGATTCAGTTTTAAAAAATGGTTTAGTTTTAAGAAATTTATTTACTACACGATATTTATGGTATTGTAGATTTCATGTGCTACAAAAAGTGAATATTTTCTGAAACCAATTTTTAATTGAGACTAGTACAAAGAGGGACACAATTCTAGGGAATTATGAATGAGAAAAAATACTTGGTATGTTACTACTTTTTTTTGGTATAGTGCATTTTATGGGTTATTTCATGTCTTCTCTGTTAGGAAAAGTGCATATTATCAGAACTAATATTTTTTAAAAAGAATTGTATGCAAAAAAGTATATTTTCATCAATCTTTAGTGAAAGATTACAGTTTTTGGTATTCAGGAAAACCTAATTCCCTATTTCCCATAGTTTCAATGTATTTATCTTTGCATTTTTTGGCTTTTATGCTGTTTTCTAAAAACATTATTCCCATTAAAGGTAAGGATTGACTGTTTTGCTAAAACCAAATCTCACTCTAAACATGACTGATTCTTTGCCCATTTGTAATATTTATGCAATTGGATTATAGATTTACAATTAGAGGGGACTTTAGAAGTCATGGAGTCCATTTTCTCTAATGTACATTTGGGAAAATTGAGGCCTCAAAAAAGGTTTGGTGGCTTGGTCAGTATCACAATGCTAGTAAGAATCTAAGGCAGGTTTGAGTCTATGCATTCGTGGCTATAAGACCAGTGCTATATGCAAGACACCATGACAACTGTAGTCTGTAAACTAAATGTATGTAACATCATGTTTATCAGTGAAGTATTTTAGGAAATTATTGGCTCATTTGTAGCATTTTGATACTTATAAAGTATTATGCATGTATTATTTCTTTTCCTATTTTCAAAAACCTTATCGGTTGATAAAATAACCAGGTACTGTGCTAAGTACAAGGTAGTGAATCTTTACATTTTGTATTAGGAAACTGAGATTCATAGAGGTTTATTGATTTGCCCATGAAGAGGGAGCAAGTGTTATGGATGGAATTAGGATCTAGGTCTTCCTGATTTTAAGTCAAACAGTTTAGCCACTTTGTCATCATTATCTGGTTAATTTTTATATGATTTCAATAAATAGTATCATGACATATTTCAGACATGTTTCTTATATAACTAATTCTAAAGAAAGTCCTGATTTTATCTGTACTTGGAATATAGCATATAGTTTTTAACTGCCATACTTGAGGAAAGCCCAGAATTAGAGAAGGTCTACAGATGGGAAACTGCTAAGGTAATGCAGGTGATTCTATTGAGAACAGATTTAAATATTTCATGATGGAAGCACAAATGCCAGAATGTTCAAGGTTTGTAAACTCAGAAAGGATTTGGTTAGACTGAACATGGAATTATTCTACAAATTCAATAATAATAGAGGTATTGAGAGATATGCCCTGAAGCTTTAAAGAAATACTTCTAGGACAAGTAAAAGACAATATTATTTTTCAAAGAAGGTAGAAATTTTGCTCACTGCTCTAATATGTCTTATAAACTAAAATTTAAAAAGTTGAGATACAATATATGACAAAAGCCATACAAATCATTATTAAAAGGATGTTAGAGATATTTATAAAATATCCCTCACCTTTGAGGCTGATTTCCCAGAGGACCATATAATCTGGTCTATATAATCTGCCTTGGTATCAATGATGGGGCTCTATTATCTTAAACTGTTAGTCCAAACTAGCCTGATACAATGCAATCTAATTTTATTAGTTAATTTTTATGAGCCAGAAGATGATAATTCTCTCTCTCTCTCTCTCTCTCTCTCTCTCTCTCTCTCTCTCTCTCTCTCTCCCTCTCCCTCTCCCTCCTTCTCTCTCTCTCTCTCTCTCTCTCTCTCTTTCTCTCTCTCTCCCTCTCCCTCTCCCTCCTTCTCTCTTTCTCTCTGTCTCTCTCTCTCTTTCTCTCTCACTGTTTCTTTCTCTCTTCCATGTTTGTGTGAGCATATTTATGTATTTGTGTGTGTATGTGAGTATATATGTGTATACTAGCCATCTTATATATTTGCATTTGAGATGCTACTAAGTGAGTCACTTTGAGTAATTCATTTTTGGACATTAGTGTTTATATCTATAAAATGATAATTTTATGAATTTATAATGAACTTTACTAGATAATTACAATTAAGTTCTCTTCCAGTTTGTAAATCTTCATTACAAGTTCTTAAATATTTCACTTACCCAAGAGGAATTAGAAGCTATATCTTATTAATTTTCCTTTCATCTATAGAATTAAAAAGAAATTGAAATAAGTAAAATATTTCTTACATCAGCACCATTGGGACCCTGGGGACCTCTTGGGCCTGGTGGACCAGGTGGACCCTGTAACAGGAAGATATTTTAAAAAATAAACATGATTCAAAATATATCAAGGTTGCATGTTATGTACAAGAATATTAAAAAAGAAAGGTAACAACCAATTAATTAATCAATAAGCATTTATTATGTGCTCACAACATGATTGGTGCTATATGAAATGTTATGAGAATACAAAAAGATAAGAAACTCACAAAAACAATCTCTACTTTCAAGGGGCTTATAATTTAATGATGGGTATCACAAGTAAATAAATATATATATAAAGGATACATGCAAAATATAAGGAAGATGACTTTAAAGGGGAAAGTTCAAGTGACTGAGGGATCAGGTAAAGTCTCCCAGCAAAGACAGAATTTGAACTAGGACTTGAAAGGAGATACTTAAGAAATAGAGAAGAGGGGGAATATTTCAGTCATGGCCAGTCAATTCAAAGGCACAGAGGAAGGAGGTGTAAAGGTAAAATTCCACTGATCTTCCCACCCTCTTAAATGAAATTACTTTTGTTAGGTAGTCATGTCTTTATAGTAATCAATTGAAACCCACTGTAAGCAGGGCCAGTATATCCCTAAATCAATCAAAGCTATTGCCTAAAAGCCTTGGTCAGCTACTTAGGAATCTGTATTAAACTGAGGAAGTATATTAAAATCAAATAGCATTTCAAAGAGTCTGGAAATGGACAGAAAAAATAGTTGCAAAAAAAAAAAGATACACAGTGGGACAATGACTCTAAAGATATGTCAGAGAAGAAGCAGAGGAGCATAAGTAGCAAACCAACCTATCCAAGAACTGAGAGTAGCCTGAAAAAATAAAGTTTGTTGTTTCCCTAACTTTTCCTTCTGGAACCTATTTATTCACAAACAATATAATATAATCTGTGTTACATTAGTGTTCAGGGTGTTTTGTTACTCAAATTGTTCAAGTAACTTGAATTGTGGCTCAACCACAGAAACCAGAGTTAAGTAGAGACTTAAATTAACTTAAACTTAATCAGAGAATACAACTTCTGTCTAAATCTTGGGAAGTTTATGTGAAATATAGTGACAGAAATATATAAGAATATGTAAAATCAGAAACAATTACATATATACATATATGTACATATATATATACACATTTATTTGTGTCTGCCTGTACATGTGTTCTAAGTAACTAAGAAAAGCAGAACAGAATAGGGATGATGGGAATTTTGGAAGACCTTAGGAATGATGAAAACATTATATTTCTTATTAAATTTATAACATAATATAGCAATATGACATGACATAATGTAATATAAAATATGCGCTGTGTATATTTTAAATCA